>NC_135975.1:18297624-18597624 GCF_053455715.1 Rhinoraja longicauda | reverse complement strand
GGCTGTACTTTTTGAGAAGGCTCCGCTCCTTCAATGTCTGCAGTAAGATGCTGCAGATGTTCTACCAATTGGCGGTAGTCAGTACCATCTTCGTCGCTGCTGTGTGCTGGGGCCGCAGGGCGAAGGCCGTGGACAGCAATAAGCTTAACAAACTCATCAGTAAGGCTGGCTCCGTCCTGGGGGCGGAGTTGGATTCATGGGAGGTGGTCTTGGAAGGGAAGATGCTCCTTAAACTGCAGTGCATCCTGGACAATGCAGCTCACCCCCTCCAGGACACACTGGTCAACCTGAGGAGCACCTTCAGCAACAGACTGGTTCCACCAAGATGCAGCACAGGACGCCACAGGAGATCATTTTTCCCTGTGGCTATCAAACTGTACAACTCCACCCCCTTCTGTCGTGGGGTAGACTGACTCCCCTTCCAACCTCCCACCCCCCCTCCCCAATCTTTGCACATCGCCAATCCTTTCCACTCGTCACTTTCATTTCATGTCTTATGTATTTTGTGTTTTTATGATGTTTGGCAGATCAATTTCCCTCCTGAGATAGGAATAGGAATATGTTCTTGTCACATGTGACTAGGCACAGTGGGATTCTTTGCTTGCATACACAATGTATACAAATAGCGGCCACCTACGGCGCTGACAATGTTACAAAGCACGTCGGCTCCTCCCCACCTCCCTCACGACGGTCCCCCCACGCCGGGTCCTTCATTATTCTTCCCCTCACCCCCTCAGGGCGGTCCTCCACGCTCTCATCGACCTGCGAGGATTCGCCACCGCAGCGAGGCTTCACCAACGCCAAGGCCCCATCATCGCGAGGCTTCACCACTGCCGCCGCAGAGGCCTCACCGCTGTCGACGCCCCACTTCACGCCTCCGTGGTGCTGACCCGGGCCCAAGCCGCGGGCTCCGTCGGCTGCTTCGCCTGACATGGGCTTCTACCCGCGAGGCCCCGACCCGGGCTTCGACGTGGCGATCCGGGAGGCATCGCAACGGCAGTGCCTCGATAAAGGCCTCCGGCCACGTTCCCAGTCCACAGCCGCGGCTGGGATAAAGAAAGTTCTATCTTATCGTATCGTATTGCATCGTACTAACATAATTTTTGTTTCCATATCTTTGCAGGTCACAAAAGCAATGCCATTGCAAGTAATACAGTACACTAAAATGTCTATTTGAAAAACAGCATTGAAATAGATCTGCAAGAAGCAAAGCCTAAAATACTTTAAAAATACATGAACTCGTGACATATAAAGCAAAAGAATACAAATCATTATTTCGAATTGTGCTCTTCTCAGAACTTTTCCTTTTTCTCAAATTCTAGTGGGCCAGCTCAATATTTAAAACATTTCTGTTTCAAAATTAATCAGTTTATTGTTTGGTTTTATTATCTTTTAAACTGATCAAAATATTATAAAGAAGGGCTTTCTCTGGTTACTTAGAGAATTCATACAAGGGAATGTGAAGCTGTGCTGCAGGAAGTTACATACGTCATTCTCATGTCTGTGGCCATTAAACCAATTTCAATGGGACTGAAGGTGAAGAAGGAAACGTGAGCCAAAGTTCTTGCGCGTATTCCAGTGAACCCTGCTGGAAACATGTGCCTGTGTGGATGTCAAGTGAGGACAAGGTTCAGGCTTGGCAGTGCTCGGCTTATCAAATAGCCTAGCAACATTTGCTATTTAGATTCATGTAACAGGAATGGTAATTTGGTCAAGTTAACAAATAGAAACATAGAAACATAGAAAATAGGTGCAGGAGTAGGCCATTCGGCCCTTCGAGCCTGCACCGCCATTCAATATGATCATGGCTGATCACCCAGCTCAGTAACCTGTACCTGCCTTCTCTCCATACCCCCTGGTCCCTTTAGCAAAAAGGGCCAAATCTAACTCCCTCTTAAATATAGCCAATGAACTGGCCTCAACTACCTTCTGTGGCAGAGAATTCCACATACTCACCACTCTCTGTGTGAAGAAATGTTTTCTCATCTCGGTCCTAAAAGACTTCCCCCTTATCCTTAAGCTGTGACCCCTGGTTCTGGACTCCCCCAACATCGGGAACAATCTTCCCGCATCTAGCCTCTCCAACCCCTTAAGAATTTTATATGTTTCTATAAGATCCCCCCTCAGTCTTCTAAATTCCAGCGAGTACAAGCCCAGTCTATCCAGTCTCTCTTCATATGAAAGTCCCGCCATCCCAGGGATCAATCTGGTGAACCTTCTCTGTACTCCCTCTAAGGCAAGAACGTCTTTCCTCAGGTTAGGAGACCAAAACTGCACACAATACTCCAGGTGCGGTCTCACCAAGGCCCTGTACAACTGCAGCAGAACCTCCCTGCTCCTAAACTCAAATCCTCTTGCTATGAATGCCAACATACCATTCGCTTTCTTCACTGCCTGCTGCACCTGCATGCTTGCTTTCAATGACTGGTGCACCATGACACCCAGGTCACTTTGCATCTCCCCTTCTCCTAATCGGTCACCATTCAGGTAATACTCTGCTTTCCTTTTCTTGCCGCCAAAGTGGATAACCTCAAATGCCATTCATCTTGATGTTGAAAATGCATAGGACGTCAAAGAGAAAAAATATATAGTTTCGCAAATTTATAGAAGGTAGACTCACTGTGTTGGACGCATACTATCTCTGGGGTATAATTCACGTTGAGCCTCTGAGAATATACCAAGCCCAGTTATTATTTGGAGACACAGATGCTGGAATCTTGACAAAACACGAAGTGCTGGAGGAACTCAGTGATCTGCGGAGGGAATGGACAGGCAACGTTTCGGGCAGACAGACAGACAGACAGACAGACAGACAGACAGACAGACAGACAGACAGACAGACAGACAGACAGACAGACAGACAGACAGACAGACAGACAGACAGACAGACAGATAGACAGATAGATAGATAGATAGATAGATAGATAGTTTATTGTCGCATGTACCATGAAGGTACAGTTAAATCCTTTGTTTTTACATACACACTACACAAAAGAACCTATAAATATTGTTGGTCTCTTCTTAGTCCCTCTGTTCCATCTTGTTCTTGTTGAACCCCCCTTTCTAGGGTCCCTCTTTGTTCTTGGCGGCCTCCCCACACAGGGTCTCATTTTTGTTCTTGCCCCCCCCCCAACTCTAGGGTCCCCCTTTGTTCTCGGTGCCCCCTGCCCCCCGCGTCATGTCCCCTTTGTTCTCCACGGTGTGGCCCATCCACCTCGGCCCCCAGGGACTGCGACCTCCATGTTCCACGTCCCACCTTGTTCTTGGCGGCATGGTTCTTGGCAATGCCGGTAGCTCGGGCCCGAGTCCGGCTCCACGGCATGCGGGCAGGGACTACCTGTCCTACCGTTAGGTCCTCCGTCTTCGGACACGGCGAGCGATTCTCAGTCAATGCAAGGTTTATTGTAGACAAAACGTCTGCACTTAACAACTTATATGTAGCACATCTGGTGGAACCCCAATCAGTGGCAGGCGGCTCTGCCCACAACACGGCTTGTCGATTTCCCTCTGGTGCCAGTCACAAACCAGTCCTAGGGTCCATTCCCAAACAGTAAGGATTCAAAACCCTCTGGTTCTGATTCTTCCTTGCACAGAGACCTATCATTTGCCATGCTTTGCTCCACCCCACCTCTCTTTTTCAGCTTTCTACCCCCAACTCCATCAGTCTGAAGAAGGGTCCTGACCCAAAGTTTGCATGTGCCCATTCCCTCCACAGATGCGGCTTGACCTGCTGAGTTCCTCCAGCACTTTGTATTTTGCTCAAGTTTCCAGCATCCGCAGTTTCTTCGGCGTCTCGCTCGTTAAAAAAAAGTAACTTGGCTGATGTAATTTCATGAAAGGTATAAAGTATTTTTAAAATATATATTTTACTTGTTAATTACTTTTCATTACTATGAAATATTATGGGGTAAAAATTCTTCTTTATTGTGGTGTTAACATCATTGGAACCTTATGTTGAAACCACTGCCAATTCTTGAAAACCAATGATGAAATACCAGCTAAGATGTTTCAAAGACTGAATGTCTGTAATAATTTGCTGAGACCTCTGTCAATGAAATTGTGGAAAAATACAGCCCTATATACTAGCACAAGCACAGGAAAGCTATATTTTTCTAGATAATGGTTGATGCCTTGCATTCTTTGCTTTGTTTAGGTTTAGATTTATTATTGTCATGTGTAGCGTGGTACAATGAAAAGCTTTGTTTTGTATGCTGTATCAAATCAGGTAATAATATACTGTACATAAATACAAATACAGGGGCGGCACGGTAGCGCAGCGGTAGAGTTGCTGCTTTACAGCGAATGCAGCACCGGAGACTCAGGTTCGATCCTGACTACGGGTGCTGCACTGTAAGGAGTTTGTACGTTCTCCCCGTGACCTGCGTGGGTTTTCTCCGAGATCTTCGGTTTCCTCCCACACTCCAAAGACGTACAGGTATGTAGGTTAATTGGCTGGGTAAATGTAAAAATTGTCCCTCGTGGGTGTAGGATAGTGTTAATGTATGGGGATCACTGGGCGGCACGGACTTGGAGGGCCGAAAAGGCCTGTTTCCGGCTGTATATATATGATATGATGATATGATAATCAAGTCAAATTTAAATGCAAAATGGTAGAGCAAAGGGGTAGATACAGCATACAGGGCTATAGATCTCAGCATTGTAGTGCAACAATTCTATAGACAAAGTCCAATGACCGCAATGGGCTGGAGACTAATTAAACAGCACCCTAGCTTATGGAAGGACCATCCAAAGCCAAATAACAGAGTGGGGGAGCTGATCCTGAATCGACAATATGCGCTTTCAAGCTTCTGTATCTTCTGCCCGACGAGAGCTCGGAGAAGAACGAATGATTGTCAATTTTCCAACCATCAATGTTCCTCTTTAATGCTTATGTCTTGTAATATGGGATGATGGCAAAAGATAAAACTTAATGGGAATTTGCTTCTTAAATATTATTGGTTATGTCTTGAAATATTTCTATATAAAAATACCGAGAAGGCAAGAATACCAGTGGAAGCTGAAGTTGTGAGTCATGTACACTGGCATGGTGTCCATCGGTCCTTTGCTTCCCTGAAGGCAATAGAAATCAAATTAGTTTTGGACATTGGACAAAAACAGCAAAGGCAAATTGCCTGTTCATTGTCCAAGGCCAGAGAGTTGTGAATCTGTGGAATTCTCTGCCACAGAAGGCAGGGGAAGACCAATTCACTGGATGTTTAATGTAGTTTAGAGATACAGCGCGGAAACAGGCCCTTTCGGCCCACCGGGTCCACGCCGACCAACGATGCCCACACATTATCACTACCCTACACCCACTGGGGACAATTTTTACATTTACCAAGCCAATTAACCTACATACCTGTACGTCTTTGGAGTGTGGGAGGAAGCTGAAGATCTCGGAGAAAACCCGCTCAGGTCACGGGGAGAACGTTCAAACTCCGTACAGACAGCACCCGTAGTCGGGATCCAACACGGGTCTCCACCATTGCATTTGCTGTAAGGCAGCAACTCTACCGCTGCGCCACCGTGCTAACGGAATCAAGGGATATGGGGAGAAAGCAGGAACAGGGTACTGATTCTGGATGATCAGCTGGCTCGAAGGGCCGAATGGCCGTGGGGCCTCGGCGGCAACGGAAGCCTCTGCGGTGGTGGGGCCTCGGCAGCAGCGTGAGCCTCTGCGGTTACAGGAGCCTTGGTGGTGGTGGGGCCTGGCCAGGCGCAGGAATCTCGGAGGCGGTGGGGCCTTGCAATCGACCCGAGAGGTGTGTGGGGGGGGGGATGCAATGGGGACCACCGTGTAGAACAATGGGAAGGCAACGTGTGGGGACCGCCGTGAGGGACAGTGGGAGAACAAAGGGGGGCCCAGTGAGGGGGAGGGGGAGGCGCTCCAGTTTAGAATCCTCCGCCCAGGGGATAAGTCCACGTTTGTTTGTCTGATCATTTGTCCCGGTGAAGGCGCTGTGCACACGGCAGCCAGCGACCAGTCGCTTGACTTTTTCTTTTTGTTTTCACTTTTAATTTCAAGTGTTTGTGTACCTTGTTGTGTGTTGTGACTATTGGCAGACCAATTTCCCTCCGGGGATGAATAAAGTCTATTGTATCGTATCGTATCGTAATAATTTTAACTCCTCTTCCCATTCCCATACTGACCTTTCTCTCCTGAGCCTCCTCGATTGCCAGAGTGAGGCCACAGGCAAACAGGAGAAACAGCATCTCATATTCTGCCTAGGTAGCTTACAACCCTACAGTATGAACATCAAATTCTCCAATTTTAGGTGACATCTAACAAACTCCCCTTCTGCCTCCTCTTTTTCCCACTCTCCCCCATGCCCCACCTGGATTCACACCTATTTCTCCCCTCCCCCTACACCTACATTTCTTCCTCTGGCTTCACAATTCACAACTCTTCAATCCATTTGTCCCACACTTTCTGTTTTTTCAACTCTGACCTTTGTCCAACCATCTGCCGAGCAAAGCCCTCCCCTACCTGTGTTCACCTTTTACCTGCCATGCTTTGTCCTTCCCCTCCTCTCTTCCAGTTTTCTTCCCCCAGTACAATCAACCTAAAGAAGTGTCACAACCCGTAACGTCACTTATCCATATTCTCCAGCGATGCTGCCTGGCCCGCTGAGTTACACCAGCACATTGTAAGCGTCTTTGAGTGTTTGAAAAGCGCTATATAAATGTAATGCATTATTATTATTATTATTGTGTCCCTTGCAAGTTGTTGCTGTTGTTGTTACAGTAAATGCTTATTCCACGCAATCTTAGGTTACCGTGAAAAACTCATATTAAGAATGCTTCTTACATACAAAATCTGAAATTAAGACTGTTGGTTAGTTTCTGGAGAGCACCCTTAAGACAAAAACATTGTGGAACTCATTGCATGTGTGCTAGTTGTGTTATTTTCTACAGTTCAGCTAGATTTTAATAGCTGCTTAATTCCTTTATTCTACAACAGAATGTTTGAGATAATTATAATTCTGACAATATAGTAAGTGAATAAAACTTGCTGGAAATTGTTGTTCATGACAGCCGTAGTTGTCGAGTGTTTTTGGCTCAGTGTTGTCTTCTGGCGATTGATGGATTTGTTCTTTCCAAGGTGACCTATTACCAGCTTCTTTCCAAATCCACTGGAGAAACATACTCATGGATTTTTTTAATCCTATTCATCCATTTTATTTGCTTCCACTTCTCTGCTATCATTTATAACACTCTAAGAGGATTTCAGCGTGAATTTATCAGTGTCCAAGTGATAGCTTCCCATGTTTAGTTTAGTTTCAGTTCAGTTTAGTTTAGAGATACAACGTGAAAACAGGCTCTCCTGCCCACCGAGTCCACGCCAACCAGCGATCACCCATACACTAGTTCTACCCTGCACACAAGGGGAAATTTACAGAAGCCAATTATCCTACAAACCCGCAAGTCTTTGGAATGTTGGGGGGAGGTGGTGGGGTGGGGGGGGGGAGAATCAATGAACCCGGAGAAAACCTGCACGGTCACAGGGAGAATGTACAAACTTCACACAGACAGTAACCGAGGTCAGGGTGGAACCCGGGTCCCTGGTGCTATGAGGCACCAGCTCTACCGCTGTGCCACTCTGCCAACCTATATATTGTACATGTGTATGGGTTGTGACGTGTAAGTGTGTTAAAGAAACCTGCTATGTCAATGCCCAACACTTTTCGCAATCTATCTCATTGCAAAGTTGCACCTCTCCACCAACAAACCAATCATGATTTGGACCTAACCTATGGAACCAATCCAAAACCGTTTATCCTACAATGACTACAATCCTCCATTTGTCCTTGTTCAGAGGCTGAGAAGATATAATTGACTGATTCACTGAAAGAGTAGGTCTTACACTCAACCGCTGCAAATCCCAATGCCCTCTGCCAAGTGCAAAGGGCAGTCTTGGTAATAAAAGGTTCACGACAAGAATTTGAAAAATGTGAACAACTTTACATTACAGCATGGAAACAGGCCCTTCAGGCCATCTCGTCCTTGCTGACCAAGTTGCTTCACACAGCTGGTCCCACTTGCCTGCTCCTGACCCATATCCCTTCAAACCTTTCCTATCCATGTATCTATCGAAGTGCTTTGTATTTGTCATAATTGGACTTGACTATCACTTCCTCAGGCCGTTATTTCATATATGCACCATCCTCTGTGAGGAAAATTGCCCCTAACATCCTTTAATTTTTGACTCCCTAAAATGTAGACAGGACCGTGAGTATTCCCCTTATCTATGGCCTTCGTGAATTTGTGTGCCTCCAGTAAGATCACCCTTCAGTCTTCTACATTCCAGGTCAAAATACCTAGCCTAATTGGTCTCTTCTTACAGCTCAAACCCCACAGACCTGATAACATCCTAATAAACGTTATTTGTACCTTTTCCTGTTTAATGCCACCCTTCCTACAGCAGGAACACAGTACTCCAAATGCCACCTTATCGACGTCTTATACAGCTGTAACATGATGTAACAACACCTGTATTTAATACCCGGACCGATGAAGGCAAGAGTGCTTTCAACTCTGAAATCACTTCACGGAGAAGGCAGACATTAATGATGATATTCACCAATGTCTTCCTGGTATTAGCAATCCATTTGTTAATTGAGGAAAAGCATTGTTAAAGATCAAGACCCCAAATGTCACAAAGAAACATCTACCTCATTGGAGAACCTCGGACTATCTTTGATCGGACTTTACTGAACTTTATCTTGCACTAATGTTATTCCCTTTGTCTTGTATTTGTACATGTAGATGGCTTGATTGTAATCACGTATACACTTTTCGCTGTGGACAGCACGCAACAAAAAGCTTTTCACTTTACTCAGTACACGTGACAGTAATAACAATAAATTAAAGAAATTAAATAAACTTCACATGTTCTTGAGACGTGGAATACCTGTGGCAAGCATCTCCAGAGTACTGGAAATATACCACTAGTGCTATCTCCACATTATTCTCCAAATTACCAGAAGGATATGTGAATCACCATCCCCAGCATTGAAGTCCTAGTTCTTCTCAGTTACCTACATTGGGCAGCATTAATCTTCGGTTTCCTCCCACACTCCAAAGACGTGCAGGTTTGTAGGTTAATTGGCTTGGTAAATGTAAAAATTGTCCCTAGTGGGTGTAGGATAATGTTAATGCGCGGGGATCGCTGGTCGGCATGGACCCGGTGGGCCGAAGGGCCTGTTTCCGCGCTGTATCTCTAAACTAAAATTCCTAAACAGCCAATCTTTTTTCTCTTAGAGGAAAAGACCAGGCTGGCAGAGAGAACTGTACAGAATGGTAACAGCCTCCTTTGACTCCGAGAACTCCTGCCACTCGCCTGATCATCAAAGTGGAGAAGGAACATTTGGGATATCATTGCGAACCTCAGAGGCCATGTATCAGGAACACACAGCAGCAGATGCAGTGCACCCAGCTCGCAATTACCCACTGATGAGAGATTATAATTATGACAACCTGTTTATATTCTTCACATTTGGTGATCAGTTAGAAATATCTGATTGCCCATTTTACTGACATGGTTAAGAGCTATTGCTTCACAGCAGTGATAATTCTAATCCAAACCAAGAACATAATAATCAGTTTCTCTCCAATGGTTTTAGCAATAGCATCAGTGGATTTTTTTTTCCGCATTATAATTTCATTGGTCATAATTAGCACACAAACAGATGACAGCAGAAAAATAATTAACCATTTACTGGCAAAAACATTTGGTTCAGCTTGCCAGAGTTTTTGTAAGAGTTCACTGGCCTTCTACTCAGGTAATTGGTGCATCATCCATAGCTGTAACGGCCTTACAGTGTCCATGGAGACAACAACCCATCACAAAGGTCTCGTCCCGAGACCTCACCTATTCCTTTTCTCCAGAGATGCTGTCTGACCTGCTGAGTTACTCCAGGTTTTTGTGTCTAGCACATTATCTGATTCTGGAGTACGATGGTTAGGATTTGCTAGATTAGTCCACGGGATAATACTCCCAATTTAGTCACCAATGTGACCAAGGCTGCTTGTGAGGAAGTCTTTACAAGGATGAATGGACTGGAAATATCTTTGCCGCATCTGAACTTGGTGTCCAGCTTGATGCTGGGTTGCCCGTCCAGTTTTATTCTTTCTCTACCGTACTGGTACAACTGAGGGCATTGCAAGGCGGGGGGGAGGGGGAGGGGGGGGGAGGGGAGGGGGAGGGGGGAGGGGAGGGGGGGAGGGGAGGGGGGGAGGGGAGGGGGGGAGGGGAGGGGGGGAGGGGAGGGGGGAGGGGAGGGGGAGGGGGGGAGGGGAGTGGAGGGGAGGGGAGGGGAGGGGAGGGGAGGGGAGGGGAGGGGAGGGGAGGGGAGGGGAGGGGAGGGGAGGGGAGGGGAGGGGAGGGGAGGGGAGGGGAGGGGAGGGGAGGGGAGGGGAGGGGAGGGGGGGGAGGGGAGGGGAGGGGAGGGGAGGGGGGGGGAGGGGACGGGAGGGGGAAGAGGAAGAGGGGGGAGAGGGGGAGGGCAAGGGCAGGGGGAGAGGGGGAGGGCAAGGGCAAGGGGAGGGGGAGGGGAGAAATAGGTTGGGTGCAGGAGAGAGGCACAGTGGAGGCGGGGAGAGGGGATTGTTTGGGAGAGTGGGGAGGGAATGGGGGTTGTTAGAGGTTACCTAAACTTAGAGAATGCAATGTTCCTATCATTGGATTGTAATCTATTCAAGTGGAATATGAGGTGCTGTCCCATTATTACTCCTGGTCTCTGGATTACTGCTGTATTAACATTGTACGCTGACTTTAATGGGAGCTGGAGATTTTTACAGTATTGCAACGGTTTCAGAAATGTGTCCATTGTTGCACCTATCCCTACCTAATCTGTATTAAGAACTTGATCTCTTGATTTTAACAGAGTGAATGTTCAAGGGAAATTCTGGTAAATGCACTGCGATCAAATCCACAGAAATGCTGGGTCCCAATTCATTAATTTAGTTTGGTTTAGTTTAGAGATACAGCGTGGAAACAGGTCTTTTGGCCCATCAAGTCTGCACCGACCAGCGATCCCCGCACGCTAACACTTTCCTACACCAGGGACAATTTATACATTTATACCAAGCCAATTAAGCACCCGTAGCCAGGATCAAACCCAAGTCTCTGGCGCTGTAAGTGCTTTAAGGCAGCAACTCTACCATTGCACCGAAAATACACTTAATTTTGCTGTACTGACTTATTTTTCTCTTTTAATTTCCTATCCTTTCTGAACCTGTATTGAGTTTCTATTCGCATTTATTTTGCACCTAATCTAATATAGACTGGAATTTCAATATCTTACTTCGCACCGAAAAGTAATCTTTGCTTTTATCTCCTTGATTGCAAATTACTTCCAAAGGTTAGTGCTTTAACTAATACAAATCCGAAGAACAATGATTGACATGTTCAGTCAACAGATACGATCAAAGTCAATCTCTGTTATGCATCAAAATGGGAAATCTTGTCAGTGACTAAATATATTTGCTAACTGACCACCCACAGAAAAATGGCACAAAGATGAATGTGACTAAAGGTTCAAATAGCTGTCTGTTGTTGGGCAAAGTAGAGCGAATTTGCTGAGGTTAGTATTTCCACAACACTTAACTGACCAAACTGAATTCCAAAGAAATTTTCATTCCAATGCAGTCAAAACCAGCCTGAAATATAATGCTGGTGATTTTAGCAGGTGGCGGCTTAATATATTCTTATCTCAGTCTTCTTTCAGCTATCTCAAGTATGCAGTATAGGAATGCTGGGAGAGCATGTTCAGCATTTAGTTGCTTTTATTACCGATGGTAATTTTGAACTTTATAGCTGAGGTCTTCGAGGATTCCTGCACAGGTGTGTGCTCTGACCTGTCCATTCAGTGATATTCGATGCACCCAACCATTTCTATGCACCTGGATGTGGGCTCCATGAAATCTCTCCCATATGCCTATTCTGTCAAAGCCGCACGTTGAAATCACTTCAAGAGACACCTGGATTGAATATCATTCACATTGTTGAAATATTTTCTAAAACGTGGCATTTAGAGGGAGTCAAAGTAAGCATGAAGTTTTGTAAATTATTTGGCTTCAGTTATGTGTGTAGAAAGTTGATTTTATTGAACAGCGTGTTCAAATGTGAGTGCCAGAATATTGCTGAGGTTCTAGTAGGAATCTAAACACGGTTGGACCTTACATTTTGTTATTTCAGTCTTTAAAGTTGTAGGCCCCTAAAAGCGTTCAAGGAAATAAAATAAAAATATAAGTTTCTTCTGAAGTGATTGCTCCACAGATTTGGTAGTTAATAAAAAGAATACACAAACTGTTCTACTCATTACCTAAACTTATCCAACTATCTCTGAGCTTGAGGCTTTATCCCAAATCTGAGTGTACGCCAGAAAGTCCCCACCAAAATTATAAGAGCTATCAGAAAGATGTAGCCTTGTTATACTCCGAATTTATGTCCACTGGCATTTTGGCATTGGAACTTTCATGAGTTAATTTTTAATTCACAGACATGGCATTTCTCTAATTGTTTCGTTCATATTTTAGTGAAAAGGTGTTTCTACTTATTGAATGGATTGAAGATGCTCAGCAGCATAGTCTCACCTGGAACTGCCATCAAGGTCTCTGTAGGACATGACCCTTGCTGATCAATGCAGCAGCATACTAAAGAAAGGACTACCTCTCCACACATCTCTGTGTGTTTGAGCAGTCCAGTTATGTGAATGAGTTATGGATTATGACAGGACAATGTTAGTAAGATCGATAAAAAACATAGTTAGCACAAAATCATCACAAATGTGGAAATCCCCCCCAAAAAACATGCAGATTCTGGAAATATAAATGAAAAACACAACATTTTGAAAAAGCTCAACAGGTCACGTCACAGCTGTGGGAACAGAAACAGAATTAATGACCTGAAACATTAGCTCCTTTTCTCTTTATGCTGATGCTGAATGACTTGTTGAGTATTTCCAGCATTTTCTGTAGTTATGTTATCATTATAAATATATATAATCTCAGGTGT
This sequence comes from Rhinoraja longicauda, assembly GCF_053455715.1. Taxonomy (NCBI): domain Eukaryota; kingdom Metazoa; phylum Chordata; class Chondrichthyes; order Rajiformes; family Arhynchobatidae; genus Rhinoraja; species Rhinoraja longicauda. The sequence goes on along the minus strand of NC_135975.1, from coordinate 18,584,606 downwards.
CCTTGGTCTTTAAGTTGAATAATAATGATTAATATTATTCACACAGTGGTGCAGCGGTAGAGCTACTGCCTTACAGCACCAGGGACCCGGGTTCGATCCTGACTATGGATGCTTGTCTGTATGGAGTTTGTACCTTCTCCCTTTGACCTGCGTAGGTTTTCTCCGAGACCTTTGGTTTCCTCCCACACTCCAAATATGGACAGGTTTATAGATTAATTGGCTTGGTGTAACTGTAAATGTAAAATTGTCCCTTGTGTGTGTAGGGTCGTGTTAAAGTGCAGGGATCGTTGGTCTGTGCGGACTCGGTGGGCCGAAGGGCCTGTTTCCGTGCTGTATTTCTAAACTAAAAAAGATGGTAAATACAGTTTACTAATAGTAAATTTATGATTTCAAATGTTGGACTTTATCTTTTGAATTGGTACAATCCAAGTAGTGTTAGTAGTGTTATAACCTTTTCATGCAGTGTTATTTGTATTTTATTTGACCTCAGACCTATTAAATTAATTATAAAAATAACTGCACAAAATAGCACTTCAACAGTTAATCAGTTAATTGTTGTTTTTTTCATATTTTTTCTCATTTACACTGCAAATAAAGTTAAAGTTAAATATTCATAGGGAATAATTTTTAGGGTAGAATTTAAATTTATCTGGGTAATAGGAATGCATTAGTAAGTATTGTAATAACTAGATGCTGACCTTAGTAATTGGTATTAGAGGACTTTGCTTTTCAACCTGTTCCATTATTTATTTATTTTTGTTTATGTTTATTTCAAATGATTGCAACTTTTCAACAATAGATTTATTGACGTGACAGTAATCCAGTGGGATTAAATAGTTCAAATTGCGCTGAAAATCAAAACCAAGGAATTCAATTTGAACAAAACTGAGCTTCGGTTACTGCTTGGGCACTTGGCATTAGCGAACTACTCAGGAACAGTCCCTATCGTGCTGCTGCCACTGTACCCATAGTTAGGATCGAACCCGGGTTCGACAGAGATATGAAAGTAAACCCCCCCAAAAAAATGGATGTTGCACATTATAGAAATATGATCACCAACACTATCAAGAAAGGTACATCTGTAGGTAGGTGGCAAAATGTAGACTTACGTGTAATACTAGACCATTATACGGGTAAGGTATAACATTAAAAGCTGCTAAAATGGATTACGGGAGCAAATAGATTACCTGGACTTCCTTGATGGGGTCCTTTATTGAACTAGAAAGCTGAGAGTTGGCAGATGGTGGCATTAAAATGAAACTCACTGTAACAAAGAGAAGTTTAAATAGAGTTTACAAATGTATTTGGTCAGATCTGCATTCCTCAAATTCCAACCAATCTTCCCTACCTGTTATGTCTCCCTATAAGGGTGACAGACCAGACAGAATTTTGTTTTTTTTTGTTATCAATTTTCTCATCCAGCCCACGCACAGGTGCTGGAGTTGAAATAGTAAACAAGGCAACAAATTATTTGTTCAGTTAATATCGTAGGGAGAGGGAAACAGATTGATGATCTTTCATTGGATGTCTGATTAAGGGTCATTGAGATAAAAGTGTTCCTTCTGATTCTATCTCTGATACTGCCTGGTGAGTACTTTCAGCATTTTCTGTTATTATTTCTCTTTCAGTTTGTCTGCGTCTTTTGATCTTTCATTACCTCTTTAAGCAGCAACAGGTTACTTTGTTGGAAACTGAAGCACCGTTGTTTATGTGTAGTCATAAAGTCATAGTCATATTGCACAGAGACAAGCCTTGCAAACCAACTCGTCCATACTGATCAAGTTTAATGACTGAGCTAGTTGCAATAACCTGCCATTTGGCCTATATTTCTCAAAATCTTTCCTATCCATGTACATGTCTAAATGTCCTCTATGTGTAACTATTGTACCTGCCTATACAACGTTCGCTGCTAGCTCTTTCAATATATACGCCCCTCAGTTCTGTTTTAAATAGTTCCCCTCTCACCTTAAATATGCTTTTCATGCTTTGTATAAATCTATAGGCTCACCCCTCAGCCTCCTGCACTCAAGTAAAAAGAGTCCCAGCCGATCCAGCCTCCCTTTATAACTCAAGCTCTTGAGACCTGATAGCATTCTGCAAGTTTAGTGTGCAGTGCTTAGTACAACCTTGAGGGAAATTGCTAAAACGTCAACGACAGACTCTATGGCTTGCTTCCTCTTAAAAGTGGGGCTAGGAGTTCAACAGCCAAGGAATAACACTGTGGATGGCACAGTGATACAGCTAGTGTAGCTCCTGTCTCACCATATCAGGGACTTTGGTCTGACCTTTGGTCCTGTCAGTGTGGAGTTTGCATGTTTACTTTGCAACCATGTGAGATTCTTCCCACTTCCCAAAGACATGTGGGTCGACAGATGTGTAGATGAATGGCAGATTTGGGGAGTATGATAGCTTTGATGAGAATATGGGGAGAAAATATTAGGTTCATGGAGAATTGGTGTGAATGGGTAGGAGATGGCTGGTACAGACATGGTGGGCCGAAGGGCCTGTTTCCATGCTGTATCTCTCTATGACTCTGACTCTCTATGATTGTGTTAATTTGATTCCTTTTGGCAGGTTAAGTGAGAATTGCTCTCCTTAAATCTCATTTTGAAACTTTAACATATGTATATTTACTTCTGCACTGTGACCTCTCTTTTTTCTCGGCATTATTTCGGCTGTTGTTCAGTATTTCGATATTTGGTTGCCCATCGTTCTGTTGTGAAATGTGATTATTAGATTCAATTAGACTTTGACAATTCCTAAGCATGTACTTTACCAGTCAAAAACTCCAACTTCTGTTACATCCAGAGTGACATGACATGACATAACCTCTACCATCAGGAAGAAGGTACAAGAGCCTGAAAATTTAACATCCAGGAACAACCATCTGGCTATTAAACACTCCAACCTCCAAATAGACTCCGAACTATGTACTCCAAACTCGGGGCATTATTTTTGATTTTGCACTACTATTGTCTATTTATTTTTCTGCTTTTTTAATATATACTGAACTTTTTGTTGTTGTTTATAATGGGTTCTACAGAGTGCTATGTTCACATATCTGTAAGAAAATAACTGCAGATGCTGGTACAAATCGAAGGTATTTATTCAGCAGGTCAGGCAGCATCTCCGGAGAGAAGGAGTGGGTGACGTTTCAGGTCGAGACCCTTCAGACTGAGATGTTTACATATCTGTTGTGTTGCTGCAACTTAATTGTTCTGTTTCAGGGCATATGAATAGGAATAGGAACACTTTGTTGTCACAAATGTGACAAGGCACAGTGAAATTCTTTGCATGCATACCCAGTGTATACAAATAGTGGCCACCTACAGTGCTGACAAAACACACAAACATAATAAAACACTCTTGACTCTTGACTCCTGAGTTGTTGTTTTTTTAATTTTAAAATGCTAGTATATTGTAAGAAAACTAAGAAACAACAACTCGGGAGTCAAGAGTCAAGAGTGTTTTAAAATGTTTTATCATTTTTAAATGTGTTAAGTCTGGGGAAGTGCTTAGGGTTTTGCAAGTCTCTAATTCATTAATCTTCATCTGAAAAGCAGGGTGGTCCTACAACCTCAGCAAGTCTATAACTGAACCAATATGCATTTTACTGTTAACTCAATTTCTTGCTGATTCACTTGTTTCTCTATTAAGTTGGTAAACCAGTTGACTACTGGCAAACACATTATTGCATGCGACCGGTAAGTCCTTTAATTATTGATCCACATGACATGGCAAGAAACTAGTCAGTTAAGTCTTGTACCAGTGGAGCCAGTTGATGATTGACTTTGGAAAGATTTTTGCAAAAACAGTCATTAAAATTCCATGTGCTTATTTTACCGCCGTGTTGCATAAGTCTTTTCCTTGCTTGGTTTAACATTTTTCAGGAGCAGTGGAATTTGTAAGCCTATCTACGACATTTACGCAATTGATGGAAAAAACTTGCTAGGTAGGGGAATTTTACTTAGTCATGTGCCCAGCTGAGGTGTTTGTGACATTTGACACAGTTATTTTCCCAATCAGGGCCAAAGGGTACAACAGGGTGAGGAGTGTATGGAAAGGTAAAAATACAGCTTTTCCAGTGTATTTTAATATTTACATTTACAGTAAAACAAAACATCTTATGGAGTGAAAAGAGTGATCAAACGGTCGTTAACTATTTTGACTTTAAATTTGATTTTGTAACAAGGGTTAAAATTCCATGACAATGGAAGTTGAGGAAAGCCCACTGAAACCCTAAATAAACAGTGCAGGCAGTGATTGCAACAGAAAAGCCACCAGCATCCACAAAGACTCTTCACACCCCTGCAACAGTCTGTTCGAACTCCTTCCATCGGGCAGACGATACAAGGCCTTCTACGCCCGCACCTCCAGACTCAGGAACAGCTTCATCCCCAGGGCCATAGCTGCTAAGAACCGGTCCTGCTGAGCCGGATGGTCACATCGCACAGTGAACCGGCACATATCTACTTGCACTTTATTCTGTCTTAAAACTGTTACAATTTGTTTCATTGGGTTGTTGTTGTTTAAATTAATTAAATTATTGCATTGTATGGGAGGCGCATTCCTAATCTCGTTGTACCCCTGTACAATGACAATAAAGATATATTGTATTGTATTGTATATTGTATTGTATTGTATTGTACTGGTCAACTGTGCCACCACATTCCATAGATAGACACAAAAAGCTGGAGAAACTCACAGGCAGCATCTCTGGAGAGAAGGAATGGGTGACGTTTCAGGTCGAAGCCCTTCTTCGGACTCTGTATTTCATGCCAGCTCCACTATGTTTTCTTGCAATATTTTGCCAAAACGAGTCACAAAAATATAGAAATAGAGTAGACAAAAGAAAGAGTCTTCATTTCACACCTTACCCTCCCATATCTCAGTGTCTCCCTCTCCCCTGACTTTCAGTCTACAGAAGGGTCTCAACCCAAAACATCACCCATTCCTTCTATGCAGAGATGCTGCCTGTCCCGCTGAGTTACTCCAGCATTTTATATCTATCTGCAGTTCTTTCCTACACAAAGAGTACCCAAAAGGCTGGAGTAACTCAGTGGGTCAGGCAACATCTCCAGAGAACATGTTTAAATGACGTTTCGGGTTGGGACCCTTCTTCACAATAATGCACTGTAAAGAGCCTACTCTAAAGAGAGGTTAAGTAAGAGGTAACGGCACACACTCAAAACAAGTGATTAATGTTGCCATGGGACAACAGAACAGTTTCTCCAGGGATAGACACAAAGTGCCAGAGTAACTGAGCAGGACAGGCAGCTTCTCTGGAGATAAAGGATGAGTGGCGTTCAGGTCGAGACCAGAACGTCAACCATCCTTTTTCTCCAGAGATGCTGCCCTGACCCACTGAGTTACTCCAGCATTTTGTGTATATCTTCGATATAAACTAGCATCCACAGCTCCTTGTTTCTACAGTTCCTCCAGGGAACTCCCAAATCCCGTGATACTTTTGCAAATGTGGGGAACCTCAAAAAATGTCTCATCTGTCACGATTTAAACTTGAATTGCCACAATGCTCCATTTTATGTGTTCCATCGCAGCCTCCATTCTATGTCCAGTTCACAGGTTAGATGTCATGACTATTTTGCCTTCCATCACAGCGAGGAATGTGGGGAATCCGCTGTGGTGGATGTTTATGTTGACTTTTATGCAGTTGCGTGTCTTGTTGCTTTTTTTTTAGCATTGCTGTATGCTAAATCGAATATCACTACTGTACCTTAATTGGTACACGTGACAATAAAAGACCTTGAAATACTCCCAGTCCCACATCTGACTCAATAAAGAGAACGAAAAATAACTTTGAAATATTGACGAGAAGCGGGAAAAAAAAACCTGTTAGTGCTTGGTGGACAAAACGTAACAGAACTCCTGCAGTTAGTGTCCAAAATGACTCGTAAAAATACCACAATAGACCAATTAAGAGTGATTGATTTCATCCTGAAGAAATAACTAAGAAGATTTTGTGGAGTCTATGACCACAATTGGACATCTGATGGTGCTGTCTCTTCACTGACGCAGCCTAGTCAGTGCCACACTAGCAGCTCAGCTGATATAAATGCTAGCTGCAGTCAACCCTTTACTGAAATTTCTCAACAGTGCTCCAATAAATTAATTGTTTTTTAAAATTATGAAATCCAACCTGTTTATCGCTGTAGATGTTACAATTGCGTGTATAACTAGTGGTTAAACGTCACACAGCCTGGAGAGTGCCTGACGAATTTTGAGCTGAGGGTAAACTGTACACTGTACACTGTCATTCAGACCTGTGCATGGTCCAACAAATAGTGTCAGTAATCTTGAACCAAGGACAGAAAAAAATCATCTATAACTTCATTCTTTCGTATCCAAGAAGATCCACACTGGATCAATCAGGAAACAAGCTTGTGCATGGGATAATGTTGGAATGTTGTGGAGAATGTCATAAAATGTTATGCCATACTTTCATTCATGAAAGATAATTGGGGGGAAATGGGATGTGGATGCGGTGCGTGGAGACGAAGGTTTGTCCAACTCATAGGCAGCGCACTCTTAATAACAAATCGGCAGTCAATTCTACACGTCACTCCATGGGAAAGGGAAGCGGGGCTGCTGCTTGCGAGGTTTTATTTCACACAGCATCAGAAAGTCGATGTAGCCCATAGTATTTCCAAAAACCACATTTATTTAGATTTAGATTTAGAGATACAGCGCGGAAACAGGCCCTTTGGCCCAGCGAGTCCGCGCCGCCCAGCAATCCCCGCACATTAACACTATCCTACACCCACTAGGGACAATTTTTACATTTACCCAGTCAATTAACCTACATACCTGTACATCTTTGGAGTGTGGGAGGAAACCGAAGATCTCGGAGAAAACCCACGCAGGTCACGGGGAGAACGTACAAACTCCGTACAGACGGCGCCCGTAGTCAGGATCGAACCTGAGTCTCCGGCGCTGCATTCGCTGTAAGGCAGCAACTCTATCGCTGCGCCACCGTGCCGCCATTTCAGGTCATAAGGTCATAAGGAATAGGAGTAGCATTAGGCCATTCGGCCCATCAAGCCTACTCCACCATTCAATCATGGCTGATCTATCTCTCCCTCCTAACCCCATTCTCCTGCCTTCTCCCCATAACCTCTGACACCTGATGATTTGGGACTGAAATTGCAGAATGGTTTACCAAATGGGCGCAGAGGTAAAGCAGGTCTCAGTGACCCAATGGACCTCTGTGTCGCTGTGCTCCTGTGTCGCTTCCTGGTCAACAACAATGTGTGGTGCTTGGATATGCCGGTCCAGACGTGCTCCTGGTCCTTCAACCTGGAATATCTAACGGTGAAGAGACATCCCCACTACCTGCCGCAGGAACTCACTCCAATCATTCAATCATTCAATGATTCAACGATACTTTATTGTCACCTGTACCTGGGTACAGTGAAATGCTTTGTCTTGCACGCAACCCGGTCAAATCATATAGCAGACCTCACCTAGGCAGTGCACAAGAGTCGCCACGTTTTGGCGCCAACAAAGTTGCAGATGTTCACCAAACAGTCCGATCTACTGCCAGTCGTCATGTGACAGCAGGCCCCCCTTCCCCCGCCCCTCCCTGCTGGTTGGGTCCCCCCCATTTTTCTTGGGCCCCCGGGGGTCCCCCCCTTTGCACAGGTTGCCCCCACCCCCTCCCAACCGCCGGGTCCTCCCTTTGTTCAGCTGTCCTGACAACAGTTTGCATCCCACTCCACGCTGATGCTGAGCCTGCATTACATGCCCATGAAATGAAGTGCCCCATGGCCTTGTCCAGAACAGCCAGGGACTTCAGTCAGGCCAACCTCAAGAGTGCGTCACCAAAACATTATCAGCACTTCTCCTGACCCACCAAAGGCCCAAACACCTTTGATCGCTGCCTCACAAGCATCACACACCTTCCCGCCATCCCCCAACCGCATTCTGGCCAATTTGACCGCTGGTCCATATTAAAAGACTTTGTGGCCAGCCTAAAAACATATGCCATTGCCATCACAGCCTTCATCAGTTAATGTGTAGACGAATGCGATGCCAAAGAAGACAATACAATTCCAGGTGTCAACTTCTGTACATCGGCGAGACCAAACGCAGGCTCGGCGATCGTTTCGCTGAACACCTCCGCTCAGTCTGCCTGATCTCCCGGTTGCTCAGCACTTTAACTCCCTCTCCCATTCCCAATCTGACCTTTCTATCCTGGGCCTCCTCCATTGTCAGAGTGAGGCCCAGTGCCAATTGGAGGAACAGCACCTCATATTTTGCTTGGGTAGCTTACACCCCAGCGGTATGAACATTGACTTTTCTAACTTCAAATAGCCCTTGCTTTCCCTCTCTCTCTCCATCCTCTCCCCTTCCCAGTTTTCCCACCAGTCTTATGTCTCCGACTACATTCTATCTCTGTCCCACCCATCCCCCTGACATCAGTCTGAAGAAGGGTCTCGACTTGAAACGTCACCCATTCCTTCTCTCCAGAGATGCTGCCTGTCATGCTCAGTTACTCCAGCATTTTGTGTCTACCTAAGACACAAGCGATAGACACAAAATGCTGGAGTAACGCAATGGGTCAGGCAGCAACTCTGCAGCAAACGGATAGGTGACGTTTCGGTCTGGGAGCCTCCATTAGACTTCAGTTCCCTGTTGTTACAAGACAGTAGATGTGTTCCCCAATCAGAAAAAAATGGATGAACTGGGACCCTCACTCCCGGGTAAATGCCATGTATACAGCATGAAGGAGCTCGATATTGACTACAGGAAATAAAGTGGTGTACATGCCCCAGTCAACACACATTGTGCAGGAGTGGAGATGGTCGAGAACTTCAAGTTCCTCGGTGTAAATACCACCAACAATTTGTCCTGGATTAAATACATCAAACCTATGGCCAAGAAAGCCCATGAATGCCTCTAGTTCCTCAGAAGGCTAAGTATGTTTGGCGTGACTCCAGCAACAGCTTTGTCCAAGAGTGCAAGAATGTAGGCCAGGCATCACACAAACCAACCTCTCCCATTGACCCCGCAGAAAAGCAGCCAACATGATCAAGCACCATTTACACCCCGGTCATTCGTTTTTCTGCCTTCTCCCATCAGACAGAAGGTACCAAACCTTGAAAGCACATAACAAAATATTTCTTTCCTACTCAACATATTCAGAAACAGCTTCCTCCCCCTGCTACAGAATCAGACTACAGAATAGTCCTCTCATAAACTATGGATGTCATCCTGATCACACAACCTACCTCAGTGCAGACCTTGCACTTTTTTAATTTGCACTTTCTCTTTTGCTGTAATAGTATACTGCTGTAACACTCTATCCTACTGTCTGGGTATAGCTCGAAGGTAGACACAAAATGCTGGAGTAACTCAGCGGGTCAGGCAGCATCTCTGGAGAGAAGGAATGGGTGTCGTTTTGGGTCGAGACCCTTCTTCAGACCCTTCTGGTATAGCTCTCCTTGCACTACCTGCTGTATTTGTGTATGGCTTGATGTACTCATGTATGGTATGATTTGACTGGAAGTTTTTCACTGTACCTCAGTCCATATGACAATGATAAAGTAATATCAATACCAATGTTGTTGGCAATTGGATCATTTAGAAATTGGCCTTGCGTGGACTGTGTCTCCAGGCACCAGAGTATTTTTGAAGTATTCTTACTGCTGGAGGGAAACAAATAGATTATTTGGGCTAAGCAAATTTCTACAAAGGGTAATGAATGAAAGACAGGATAATCTGTTTCAGTGAAGCTGGTTGAGAGATAACTACCAGCCAAAACAGCATGGAGAATTCCCTTGTGTAGGAAGGAACTGCAGATGCTGATTTAAACTAAAGATAGACACAAAAAGCTGGAATAATTCAGCGGGTCAGACAGCATCTCTGGAGAAAAGAAGGGTCTTAACCCAAAACATCACCTATTCCTTTTCTCCAGGGACGTTGCCTGACTAGCTGAGTTATTCGAGCTTTTTGTGCCTATCTTTGGAGAGTTGATTAGTTCTTCTTCAAATAGTGGTATTTTATTTCTATCTGCGTGAGATAAAAAGACACTTAGTATAATATCTTATTTGATAAAATAATATGTCCTCTATACTGCATTGAGGTATCGCACATTCGCATTATTACCTCTATGCACACTGTGGATGGCTTGATTTGTATTGCCTTTCTGCTGACTCGTTAACACGCAACAAAGGCTTTTCACTGTACCTCGGTACACGTGACAATAAACTAAACTAAACTAAACTAAACTATACTAAACAAAACTAAAGTAAACTAAACTCGATTATCTTCTAAGCGTTGGGGTTGCCTTTGAACCCACGACCTCCAGAAGTAGAAGCAACATTTGCATTGCCTGGACGTTGTCTGGTGTCTGTGAGATGAGAGATAAAGGGCGGCACGGTAGCGCAGCGGTAGAGTTGCTGCTTTACAGCGAATGCAGCGCCGGAGACTCAGGTTCGATCCTGACTACGGGTGCTGTACAGTAAGGAGTTTGTACGTTCTCCCCGTGACCTGCGTGGGTTTTCTCCGAGATCTTCGGTTTCCTCCCACACTCCAAAGACGTACAGGTATGTAGGTTAATTGGCTGGGTAAATGTAAAAATTGTCCCTAGTGGGTGTAGGATAGTGTTAATGTGCGGGGATCGCTGGGCGGCATGGACTTGGAGGGCCCAAAAGGCCTGTTTCCGGCTGTATATATATATATATATATATATATATATATATATATATATATATATATATATATATAGGATCAGCAGAGTAGCGCAGACTGGAGCAGTCTCCTTGAAGACTAGCTCCCCTCCGAGTCTTACTAAATAATATTTAATACTTTACCTGAGACCTATTCTGAGCAGCCTTCACTGAGTTGGACAGTTGTGTTGGGAGGTTCAAAACACTCACAATTACCAGTTCTTGGTGAGATATAACACCTACCATCCCCTTTTAGATCTTTTAAAGGAAGTAAAGAAAGCAACATATTTACAATGCCGCAGGGATTATCACCTGCTATATTTGCTGTTATTTCAGTGGGGTGCAAAAAGAATATGGCAGCTACAACTTGGACTGTCCAATCTGCCCACTCTAAGCTTGCCAATATATTTACATTTTCTTTTTCAACCACTTAAAAATAATATTCACATTTCAGATAGAAGCATACTTATTACCAACAAAACTGGCACCAAAGCTGTTGCCGCCCACTCAAAGGAACATCACACCCCTAGTTATATTAGATGCTGGAAAATTTCAAACTCCTGATTTTTCTAATGAAGCTTCTGCGTGATGGCAGATTCAGCAGAGATGTTGGCAGCAGTTGAAGATGTATCTGTGCAAGAAAATAAAACTTCCTACACTACAGAGTGTTAGGCGAGGATTTTGTTTTCTTGCTAAACAAGTAATTTAACATGACAACCATGCTGAGAAAATATCGGATTCCCTTTTATGTGCCATCTGAATAAAAGAAGGTACATGTCTGTTGTGACTCTTTCTCCTCACTGTGGTGAAGAGATGTCTGCTTAAGCTACTATGATACCATGTTTAGATCGCTACAGCTGTTCAAGCCAGCTATTTCTCCATTTATCTCGAGAGATAATGCACACCAAATTTAAAAAAAAACACTTTAATTGCAATATATATACTTTTAATCCAATGACAAATATTTCCTCAAGCAATTATTAAAATATTAGTGCATCTTCTTCGAGGATGGGTCCTCTTAGGCCTGGATAGAGAGGATGTGGAGAGGATGTTTCCACTAATAGGAGAGTCTAGGACCAGAAGTCATAGCCTCAGAATTAAAGGATGTTCGTTTAGGAAGGAGATGAGGGGGAATTTCTTTAGTCAGAGGGTGGTGAATCTGTGGAATTCATTGCCACAGAAGGCTTTGGAGGCCAAGTCAATGAATATTTTTAAGGCAGAGGCAGAGGAATATTTTTAAGGCAGGTGTCAGGGGTTATGGAGAGAAGGCATGAGAATGGGTTAAGAAAGATAGATGAGCCACGATTGAATGGCAGCAAAGACATGATGGGCCGAAATGCCTAATTCAGCTCCTATCACTAATGAACTTATGACCTCTTAGATTTCTCTCTGTTGTTCACACATAAGTACATGTGAATGAGTTTGAACCAGCTGTTTTCGATACTTCTTATGTTAGAATTTCATTCAAATAATCAATCAATGATGTAAAATAGCAGTTAAAGCAGCAACATTTCTCATAATATTATAATGGGACAGAGTCTCCTTTGCAAGAGGCATACATCTGTCAATGTCACTCTGATGTATGAGAGAAATATTCCACTAAATACTTATCCCAGAGAAACAGGTTGAATAAGACTTTATATATCAGGACAAAGAAACTTGTGTAAAATAGATCAAATGCTATTTTATATTTTTAGGGCAGAGGTTTCATTAGATAAGTGTATCTACTTATAATCTCCATAATCTACCATTCTCCTCCATGTCCTCTATAGAGACAAAGTTTCTTCACAAAAGCCACAAAGCACAATTGTTTCTGTTTGCTAACAAAACAAACGCAATGCCGTCCTTATCTAAAGCCCACATAGTAACAGTAGCATAGAAAGCTGTATTCAAATATAAACATGAAAAGGCCTGTAGATAAACATCGACTGCAAAGGTGAAAGAACGGAAAATTAACATGAATCGTACCAATGTACAACCAAGAAGGAAAGGGTGATTTGCAAAGAATCATAATTATAATAAAAATGCTCCAGATTGGAGGTGGGCCATTCATTTATGGAAGTAACTGATGTTTTCTTTAGTAATGAAAGTGACACGATTGAAATCCGGCAAGTAGCATGAACCAGCCTTCATCAGATAGTCTCACACCATAGAACATAGAACATACAGCAGTGCAGCAGGGGAACATGCCATTTGGCCCACACTGTCCATGCCGAACACAATGCCAAGTTAAGCTAATCTTCTCTGCCTGCATGTGATCCCATTCCCTCCCTCCATTCCTTGCATGTCCTTGTGCTTATCTTAAATGCCACTTGTGTATCCGCCTCCACCCTGTTCTAAGCATGTGTTCTCAGCACCCATGTCCCTCTGTGTAGCACACTTGGACTGCATGTCACCTTTAATCTATGCACCTCTTCATTTTATACACAAAATGCTGGAGTAACTCAGCAGGTCAGGCAGCATCTCGGGAGAGAAGGAATGGGTGACATTTCGGGTCGAGACCCATCTTCATACTTTTATCAGGTCTCCCCTCAGCCTTTAATGCTCCAGAGAAATTAATCCAAGTTTGTCCAACATCTCCTTATAGCTCATACCTTCTAATCCAGGCAGCATTCTGGTAAACCCCCTCTGCACCCTCCCATCATCTTCAAGAGCCTTTACAACCTTCAGATAACAGAGTGACCAGAACTGTACACGATACTCCAAATGCGGCCTAACCAAAGTTTTACAAAACTGCAATATGACTTCCTGACACTTATATAAGGATAAATGTCAGAAAGCTATTATAGATCTCCATGGTTCAGGCCTCATATACATAAAATATGGGGAGTGAAAGAACTCCTGAGCAAAAAACTGGAAAAGTATCTGCTCAGGAGTTTCAGGTTTTTATTTAAGGCGATATTTATTATTTGCGTTAGTGTTTCAACTTTTAAGCTTGTGATCTTGGTCATTTGTCAGTTTCAAATATCATACAGGCGGCTTATACGTCTCTTCTGAGGCAGCAACTTTAATTGGGCGTTATTTGGCAAATCCCTTGGGCGTTTATCATCAAGGTTGCACAGCTAATGTGGGTCTGCCTCAGTCCTCCTGATCCTCCCACAAAATATAATATCAATTTATCTGGTTCTTCATGTGTGTGCCCTGCTTAATGACAACTTCAATAGAAAATCAAAGCAAACTGGCTGCTAAATCCACCGACTCATGAAAACATGCTTTGGATGCCACCAAAGACCAAGTCACCAGTGGTGCGCAATTAATGACTAGCAGTAGAGTGATGCTTTAGGATGATTCGATACAAATACAGACACACCTTGATTTATGCATTAGGCGACTTATGTAAATAATTCTGGTAGTTTGTAATTTCCACTGTACTGTACTTGGACTTTGTATTTCCATTTGTACTGTATGATCACACAAGTTTACATTGGAAACAAGCCGGCAGTAGCAGTGATGCTTACCCAGATGACCACACGCCACAGAAAGTGCACCAACCCTGAGACAGAAATCAAGTTGGCAATGGCGGTGGTGCCACAGAAGGTGCCCTGGATGACACAACGACAGTGAATACTCAGTGACAGACACAAACTGCTGGAGTAACTCAGCGGGCCCAGCTGCCACCCTAGAGAACATGGATAGGTTACGTTTACGGTCGAGACCCTTCTTCGGACTCAGTGCGTTATTTCGGGCAGGGGATGGGGATAGTGATTCCGACTTCCGCAAAACCTGACTTCCATGAGGGTTCATGGAACGTAACCTTTATGCAGGTCAAGGATTGCCTGTACATCCAGAGAATGTCAACACTTCCCATGTATGCGGTGAATCATAAAAATCCAAAGAGGAGCACAATATTCTTGTGTTTTTCATTTTGGTTTCTCCTCAGTCAATAACTCAATGGGAAAGATTATAATTTATTGGAAATGGAAATTTTCTTGTCCCCATTTTGGGCCGTTGCTGCCACAGAGCAGTTTCCACATTCACTTGCAAAACAGGGAAAGCATTTCATTTCTTGAAGTGTATGGAGATTTTACAGTGCGTCAGAGCATTAGAAAAATGCATGTAAATATTATTGCCTACAGAAGTGTAATTTAACATTGATGACATTGCCTGCTCACAAGTGTGGCAGAGTGTTAAGTTAATTTGATTCAGGCCAAAGCAATTAGCCTTGCTCTTTAGCGAACCTGTTCAAAGGTTATATTTCAAGTGAGACCAGATCAGATAGGATTGTCATGTGGCAGGAAACATCCACGTCATAAATTGGCTGCAACTCGATTCCAAAGTCATGTAAAAGTTGAACAACAGCCAACAAAGTGTGAAGAACATGCATAGTCACCTATTTAAAAAATAATTAGAATTGAGTTTGAGTTAAAGGAATGATTAGCAGCAGTTTAAATAAAAATGTCTGAATATTGATGACCTTTTACATTTGATGGAGCTGGAAGAAGCATTAGTTTAGTTTTAGTTTAGGGATACAGCGTGGAAGCAGGCCCTTTGGCCCATCGAGTCCGCACCGACCAGCTATCCCCACCCATTAACATTACTCTACACACTGGGGACATTTTTACACTTATACCAAGGCAATGAACCAACAAACCTGTATGTCTTTGGGCTAGATACAGGAAAAAATGTTGGGGGAGTTCAGAACCAGGGGTCACACTTTAAGAATAAGGGGTAGGCCATTTATGACTGAGATGAAGAAAAACTTGTTCCCCCAGAGAGTTGTGAATCTGTGGAATTCTCTGCCACAGAAAGCAGTGGAGGCCAATTCACTCGATGTTTTCGAGTTAGATTTAGCTTTTAGGGTTAAAGGAATCAAGGGATATGGAGAAAAAGCAGGAACGGGGTACTGATTTTAGGTGATCAGCCATGATCATATTGAATGTTGGTGCCGGCTCAAAGGGCCGAATGGCCTACTCCTGCACCTATTTTTCTATGTTTCTATGATTCGCGGATCGATATGTCGGGATCGAGGAGTCAGTGGAGTGGGCCGCTGAAGGCCCTGCAACAGCCTAGAGCTCGATTTGATTGGTTGCCATTCCAGGGGGCCGAGCACAGAGATCGGACGCGACCTGCAGCAGCATGGAGCCCTGGAGGACACCAGCAACTTTGCTTGGGCAGGCCGACCCAGCAACACCACCAAGACTATAGGCCTTTGTGGCCAAGTCGAGAACTCTACATTTATAACAACTTTCAGACTTAAACATGGCGACTCTTATATACTGTCTTGGTGTACTATTCCTATACACTTGTACTCAACTAAGATTGTGCTTATGTATAGTAATACTTTTACTGAATTGTATGCAAAAAAGGAGTTTCACTGTATGTCGGTACACGTGACAATAAAGTACCGTTGACCATTAACTTAGCCCATTTACCTGGCATCAGTTCATGAAGAAGGTGTTTGGTCACCCTCTATCCTACCTTTGCTCCTACACATGAGACCCAGTCCCAGACCAGAGACACTGGTTCGATCCTCACTATGGGTGCTTGTCTGTACGGAGTTTGTACGTTCTCCCATGACCTGCGTGGGTTTTCTCCGAGATCTTTGGTTTCCTCCCACACTCGAAAGACGTACAGGTTTGTAGGTTAATTGGCTTGGTACAGATGTAACGTTGTCCCTAGTGCGTGTAGGATAGTGTTAATGTGTGGGGATCGCTGGTCGGTGCGGACTCGGTGGGCCGAAGGGCCTGGTTCCGCGCTGTAGCTCTAAACTAAACTAAACTAAACGAAAAAGATCTGCAAATGCACGAGCTTGGCCCAGCCTAATTGTTTCCCAACGAGCATCTCCTCGCAACCGTTGATGATCGAATTGTCTGATTTTAAGTAGGATGTAATAACCCTGATAATTGTTATCAAGCAGGGCGTCCTGCTCTGTGTTGTCGGAATAGAGAGTGCTGAAGGAACAAGACACCGGCGTGGAAGTCCCGATGAGGTTGAGATAGGCCGACATTCGGAGGAGACTTCAAGTGCGCTCTTGTGATTTAGTCTGGATTAAAGGAGGCGCTGGGCCATCAGTTGCCAGAAAATTGGTGATGGACCTATAGTGTTTTTTGTGCAACAGATTACAAGACCAAACACATCATAATTTATGGAGAACATATTCTACTATGTTCATTATATTGATGATTTTGCCAATATCTTTCTGAAGATTTGTTCGGATTTGAAATTAGTAATATTATAATTGTCCTCCTAAATGAACATTTAACTATGCAGTGCACAGAAATGACCACTGGAGTAACCCAACGGGTCAAGCAGCTTCTCTGGAGTACATGGCAGGTTTCAGGTTGGGACTCTTGAAGTCCCCCAGACTGATTGTAGTATGGGGGAGTAAGCTGGATGAAAGATAAAGCCAGGATAAAGCCAGGCAAGTTATGTGGAGACAGGAGAGGGGTTTTTTGATTGGCAGATAGATAGTCAAAGGCCAGAGAGGGGAAGAAGACAAAAGGGAGCGAGATAAGAAGATAACAGGCACGAAATGTAAAGTGAGAGGAAGCAATATTGGTGGAAGGCATCAGGGGTTGTGGAGCGAGCAGACTCTGCCGAAAATGGAAAGGGGGGATGGGAGGATGGGACAACATCGGAGGTGGCGGAAATGTCAGTGAATGATGTAGAAACACGGAACTGCAGATGCTGATTTTCCAAGGGAAGAAACAGAATGCTGGAGTAACTCAGCCAATCAGTCTGGAGAAGGGTCCCAACCAGAAAATCACCGATGCATGTTCTCCAGGTTTGCTGATTTGCTCTAGCATTTTGTGTCTTTCCTCGGTGAATGATGTGTTGGGTGCAAAGGCTGATGTGTGAAAGGTAAGGACCGAGAGCAGAACTATGGGACACAGAGGAGATGTGTGTGAGTGATCCATCTTCAACAGCAGGACAGATACCGCGTTTACTAAACCACGAGAACATCTCAAATGTCCCAGAGTGGAAAGCCTCATATTGAGAACAGATGCGACAGAGACGGAGAAATTGAGAATAGGGTATGGCATCTTTGCAAGAGGCAGGGTGGTGGAGTTGTAGTCCAGATAACTGGGGGAGTCAGTGGGTTTATAGTAGACATCAGTCGACTAACGTCTACATTTAACGCCCACTGTCTCTCTTGGTGTCTTTTTGTAGTTCCTTGCATCCACATTATAAAGGCAGTATATTCAAGAAAAATCCAATTAAGTATTTACCAAATGACCATTATAGGCCAACAGTAAAAGTTTTTGAGATGGCATAAATTCTCCTTTCTGCTAAAGTTTTTGTGCTTTTGTTTGTCATCGTGTCCTGTTGTCTGAAAACTTAACAGAGGTCTTTGAGCAGCACTTTCACAAGTGCATTTTTCCTTGCTCAGTGATTCAGCTTGCAGTCCCTCACCAGCTTCACAACCATTTATATTCATACAAATATGAGAGAAATGGTGAACTTTGAACATTGAGCCCTAGGCGAACCACAAGCTCATGCTGAGATTTACAGGAAATCCACAGTTCCAGTATAATCCACCCAGCTCTTGATAGCTCCCTCAGGCAGAAATCCTGTGACTTGTTTTAATCTTCTGATCTCGAAGAGTGGAATGTGTGCAGTCAGGTGCACTGACTGACCTAGTGTAAAGTCTATGCAGTGTGGCAGGATGAACAACAAACTGGACCATAAGGGTAAAGTCTTCCAACATTTCAGATAATCATTATTGTGCCGACATGTAAGTGTTTGGTTCACTTTGTTCTGCATGACCACGCATGCCTAACCAGGTCCGGTTGGCCACAACTGACCAAGCACAGCAGGTTCACATCTGACCTCGACGTCCCAATTACACCAGGCCCTGAATTTACTTTCATAGATAGAGCTGCTGCCTCACAGCGCGAGAGATCCAAGTTCGATCCTGACCTTAGGTGCTGCCTGTGTGCAGTTTGCACATTCTCTCTGCGACTGTGAGTTTTCTCCAGGTACTCCGGTTTCCTCCTACATCCCAAAGACGTGTGGGCTTTTTTGGTTAATTGCCCTCTGTAAAATTGCCCCAAGTGTGTAAGGATAATATGTGTGGACGGGTGATTGATAGTCGGCTTGGATTTGGTGGGCCAAATAATTTACTTAAATGCTATTTCTACAAAACTAAAACATAGCTGACTACGAACTTTTGATAAAACCTGTCCCCAAATGAATCATCACAACTGGGATTGACTCGCTAATCTCACACTTGGCCCTGACTCCTTGAGCATACCCAGCACTGACTCCCCAGTCACATATCTCCCCAATCTGTGATTACACCTGGCCTTCATTTCTTGGTCACATCTGATCCCAAATCCTCAATTAAACTTTACTGACCATTCACAATCTCTGTCTGATCCCCTGCCAACATTTGACCCTGAAACTTCAATCAGAGCTGGTCCTAACACCCCAATCACACCTGAAACTGACTGTATAATAGGCCCTTTCCCTCACTCCACAGTTACCCCTGCCATGATGTTCTTATCATATCTGGTCACACATCTCTGACTAAACCCAACAGCAATCTTCTGATTGCAAGGGTAAAAGGCGGACCTTATTAATACGTTTAGTACGGGCATCGGGGGGTTATGGGGGGAAGGCAGGAGAATGAGGTTGAGTGGGAAAGGTAGATCAGCCATGATTTAATGGTGGAATAGACTTGATGGGCCGAATGGCCTAATTCTGCTCCTATAACTTACAACCAATGTTTTAATTCAAGCCTGCTTAATGTCTCAGAGAGTTCTAGATTTTAGCAAGATAAGATTTTAGCAATTTAAGAGTGACATGGTGGCGTAGTGATGGAGCTAGTGCCTTACAGCGCCAGAGGCCCGGGTTCGATCCTGACTGCGGGTGCTGTCTGTACGGAGTTTGTACATTCTCTCCGTGACCTGCGTGTGTTTTCTCTGAGATCTTCGGTTTCCTCCCACATTCCAAAGACGTACAGGTCCGTAGGTTAATTGGCTTGGCATAAATATTAATTGTCCCTAGTGTGTATAGGATATTATTAGTGTGTAGGGCTCACTGGTCCATGCGGACTCCGAAGAACCTTTTTCCATGCTGTATCCCTAAACTAAACTAAATAAGATGTGATTCCACTGCTGTTGAATTCACATTACTATTCTGTAAATTCACTTTAAGATCCATGTCAGGAAGTTCGGGAGGCGATTGATTGCTGAAAATTGCAGCTTTTTCTCCTGTCTCTAATGTTAAGGGCTTTTCCATTCATAATCCTATGAGGGATAATTTAGGGGCATGTATACCCAGATGCATTGTTGTTCAGTGTTACAATGATGAAATGTCTCTGGTAGCAACAAGCTGCAAAGACTGCTTCTTAGCTGTAACCGGGACTGCTTCAGGATTTTTGTGGACTGGGAAAAAAAAGGCTTTTGTTGAGTATGCAAAGGGGAACAGCAGCAGAAATGATCAATGGAAAATTAATCCACCAAATGTATTATTTGCAGAGATATGGGTCCACTGGTATGGGCCCACAGCAAATAAAGATGATGATCAATTGGATAGCATTGTTGTTGATGATACTGAATTGTTTGCCTGCAATGGTTGCTTTTAAAGTTGGCTCCAGAGATCTGTTTGCATCCTCCCTGTTACCAATCTCAGATAGTTTAAGCGATTTTAGATTATTTGTCAACTTCAGTTAACGCATCATTCTGAACAGCGTGTTGAGGGTTGGAGTTAAACCTGGGTGGCTTAAACAGTGATGTTGGGGGAAAAATTGCTTCACCATACATAGAATGTAATCGACTGTGTTAGGCTATCGATGCGACTCTAAAGGCTGTAAATGTAAATTTCAGAACCACTATTGAGGGAGTCCAGTCTATGATTGCAGTCTTTATACCATGAGAAGCTCTTAATTTAAACAGTTCCAGTATTCTCATCAGAGTAGAATCCTCAAAGTTCATATGTTCACATCAGCAGATTCAGCACCCTTCTCTTTCCTCTGTCGAGATCTCATACGATCCAAAGTGTTCTGTCATCATTAACACATCTGGCATCAGTCTGACATGAATTTCACAAACACTGTGCCTCTGACTGTTTTTGGCAAAAGTCTTTAGCACCTCTGTTCTTGTAATGTACTTATCTTGGTCATTACCTGTTGCCTCTCTACACTTGCGGTTCCAGCAGCCTTTCTATTGCTGGGAGTAGTGTTCTGGTTCGCCATCTATGGCACTTTACAGGACTGCTTGTTATCCCTTGGGCTGGAATATTGCAGAAGATCAGGATGATCCAAGGTTGAGTCTGATTGCAACAATCTAGCCATTTTCAGCAGTTGTTTGTCCACCTTCACTGCCTTCTTTGCCTTTCTATTGCTACGTGGGAACTGAATAGTTGACTTGGATCAAACTGCATGTCCTCTGAGAAGCTGACAACGTTATCTGGTCTGAAATGTGGTATATTATTGGAGATTACTGGTGGCACAGTGGCGCAGTGGTAGATTTGCTGCCTTACAGCACTTGCAACGCCAAAGACCCGGGTTCAATCCTGACTACGGGTGCTGTCTGTACGGAGTTTGTACGTTCTACCCGTGACCGCGTGGGTTTTCTCCGAGATCTTTGGTTTCCTCCCACACTCCAAAGATGTACAGGTATGTAGGTTAATTGGGGATAGTGTAAATTGTCCCCAGTGTGTTAATGTGCGGGGATCGCTGATCAGTGCGGACTCAGTGGGCCTGTTTTCGCGCTGTATCTCTAAGCTAAACTAAACTAATCTCACCTTTCTGGATGCACGGCTTTTCCCACACAGTACTGCCTCTCTGCATCCCCTCAAGTATTTTCTGTAAACTCTTTAGTCGTCTACAGAGAGACTTAACAGCAGTGATGCCAAATGGCTTGTCATCACTGTGCACACATGTAGCTCTTCTATAAATGTATTAATGAAACATTTCCCATCCAAATATCACAGCCTGTGGCCCTTTTCCAATTTGAATCTAACACATCTCTGGCACTGTTTGAGCTCTGCTGACAACTGTCCTCCTGCAGGATTCTTTACAGAGGCACCTGGCTGCAGCGTCAGCTCTTTCTCATCATCAAAGTATCACAATACTGACACTCTTGTAATTGTCTCCTGCAATATGTTTGCCAGCTTGTTCTTGAGCTTCAAACCATCACCATTTTATAAATACAAACTCAACCCCAACATCTAAAATTGTCACGTTTTGCTCCCATTTCCCCAGATTTTACATTCTCTTTTCAACGCTCAATTCAAAAAATCGGTATTTTATTTTCCCAATAAATGATCGACAATAAATGTAATTCTCGAACAAAACATGGAGTGACCGAGACGTTTCTGAAACTAAGCTCTGGCAGTCGAGAGAGTGCAGCGAGGTCGGGCTCACCATACTGAATCCTGGAGTGGTAAGACTGACTGGTGAGGAGTTATTGGGTTGACAAGGCCTGTATTTACTAATGTTCATTGGAGATATAAAATTGGGATGGATTTTGAATCAAACTTGTAACAGGGAGAATGGTTCCCCTGATTACCCCTGCATGATTTTTTCCTTGGTTGACAGGGAGTAAAAACACAGGTAGTTGATTGCATATTTTTACACCAATGATAATCACTGATGAAGGTAGAGCGCCAGAGACCCTTGCTCGATCCCTACTACGGGTGCTTGTCTGTGTAGAGTTTGTACCTTCTCCACGTGACCTGCGTAGGTTTTCTCTGAGATCTCCTGTATACTCCCACTCTCCAAAGACGTACATATTGATTTCTCTCACTTCAGGTAGCCCCGGCATTCCCTCTCTCTCTACCCCTCCCCCACCCAAGTCGCGCTAGCTTCTTATTTTCACCCTACAAACAGCTAACAAAGGCCTGTTTCCTTTATCATCGTTACTTTTTTGCATATCTCTTATACATTTTTCTTTATCTCTCCGCATCAACCTTTATATCTCTTGTTTCTCTTTTCCCTAACCAGTCTGAAGAAGGGTCTCGACCCGAAATGTCACCCCTTCCCCCTCTCCAGAGATGCTGCTGTCCCAGTGAGTTACTCCATCTTTTTGTGTCTATCTTCAGTTTAAACCAGCAGTTCCTTCCTACACGGTTTGTAGGTTAATTGGCTTAGTCTAATTGTATAAATGTAAAATTGTCCCTTATGTTTGAATAAATTGAATTTTATGTGGCAAAATGTATTGAATTGGGGTAATTCAGTTGTGCCGGACAGCCCAGGCACTTTTGGAGACCAAACTGCGAATATGCTTCCAATATTGAATTTGAATAAAAGCAACAGGTCAACAACGAAAAGTTAAAATAACATCAGAAATGTTATGGCAAAATCATTAAAATGAGGTAACCTTCTGCAAAATTGATTGCAATTAACTCAAAGAAAACTCAAAGCTTCTCTTTATATCTTTAAGAGATTTCAATTCTCTGCTTCATGTGACTGCCAGACTTTAGAGGAAAAACTACCAGGTAAATTCCAATAAACCCACAAAAAAAAATGTTCAATGAAAGTTTAAGGAATTTAATTGTATTAACTGGACAACTAAAAAATAACAGGAAGCACGAGGACTATAAATTGTCCAGTCTGAATATCTGTAATTCAAACATATCCGAATCCAAACACTTTCAGGATTCCTGTTGAAATGAGCCATGGTCACCCACTACCATTTGGAATTTAAGGCCTGGGAAAAGGCCCTTCGATCCACTAATTCCACACCGACCATCTCATCCACACCCTGCACATTGTGCGGATGAGATTGGGGGCAATTTTACAGAGGCCAATTAACTTACAAACCCGCAAGTCTTTGGAATGAGGGAGGAAACCGGAGCATCCAGAGGTAACAGGGAGAACATGCAACTGGCAGATCTCCAGGTCAAGATCGAACCCGGGTCTCTGGAGGCTCTACCAGCTGTGCCACTCCGTCATGCTTTGAACTTGTATTTTATGGCACCTCGGAGATATCCAGGCAACAGTTCTGAGTATAATGGTGTGAAGCGAACGTACATCACAATTACAATTATTCAGAGTTGAACTTCTAGTGTGAAGGAAACTGAGGACAGAGACACTGGTATGGCATGCAACCTCAGGGTGTGAGTGAAGTGAATGCTTAGCCTGTGCTTTATCACTGGGCTGGATTGCCGAAGAGGTGACTACTGGTGTTTTGATAATGGCATGGTGGTGGAAGCTAAGGAATACAGCATAAGGTGGAGCTGCTAGAGCGCTGCAGGTTTGACCTTCTGCTGGACTACTGGACCTATGCATCTGGGAGATGTGCTTGTGCTTGGAAATGGTCACACAGCTCACTATCACCAATCCAACAGACCAACTAAGGTTAACTCCAGTCATGAGAACAGGTTATTATCATCTAGTTGGGAACAACACTTTCATTCCAAATCTGTTTTAAATTTAGTTAGTTTAGTTTACAGATACAGCATGGGAATAGACTCTTCGGCCCACCAAGTCCACCAAGCCGACCAGCAATCCTCATACACTAGCACTATCCTACACACTGAGGTCAATTTTTACCGAAGCCAATTAATCGACAAACCTGTACGTCTTTGGAGTGTGGGAGGAAACTGGAGACCCTGGGGAAAACCCACACGGTCACGGGGAGAACGTACAAACTCTGTACAGACAGCACCTGTAGTCTAGATCAAACCCGGGTCTCAGGTGCTGTTAGGCAGCAACTCTACCGCTGTGAAACTATTCAGCTGATGTATTTTTCTATGTATTGAATAGATATCATAGGCATTACTTTCATATAAAACTAGTTATTATCAAATAATAAAGTTAAAGATAATTAATGGTCTTTGGAACAGCAGTGATAGTTGAGGAGGAAGTTGTCATTTTCATTTTAGATGAATTTGCTCCTCGTTTTATGAAATGGTGGATGAAGAAATTTAAAAATAACTGAGCACAATTTTTACAGGTTGTTTTATAAACACCAGTGAACACCTGAAGGTGAATAGCAATCTTGCCTGAAAGCACTTGGATTATTATACCGGGATTATTCAGGAAATCTAAATGCATGGGAATTTCCATATTTAACGCAAAGATCAGAAATTCATACACTCGTAAGCAGGACGATATTTTTAAAGAAACAAATTCACTGTAAGTAAATTGTAATAGATTTTTATAGGAAATGCACAGACTTCCGACTGAGAACCTAATATCAATGGATGGAAAGGAAAAAACAAATTGTGGATAGCAAAAGGGTATTTTCTGAGAATGGACTAATTGTAAATCATTTCATGCATAATGGATAGAGCAATCACACCAATTGCCAATGTCATCAGCAAAGTCCAATTAACCTACAAACCCGCACCCCATGTCTTTGAATGTGATCAGTCTGAAGAAGGGTCTCGTCCCGAAACGTCACAATAGACAATAGACAATAGACAATAGGTGCAGGAGTAGGCCATTCAGCCCTTCGAGCCAGCACCGCCATTCAATGCGATCATGGCTGATCACTCTCAATCAGTACCCCGTTCCTGCCTTCTCCCCATACCCCCTCACTCCGCTATCCTTAAGAGCTCTATCCAGCTCTCTCTTGAAAGCATCCAACGAACTGGCCTCCACTGCCTTCTGAGGCAGAGAATTCCACACCTTCACCACCCTCTCTCTGACTGAAAAAGTTCTTCCTCATCTCCGTTCTAAATGGCCTACCCCTTATTCTCAAACTGTGGCCCCTTGTTCTGGACTCCCCCAACATTGGGAACATGTTATCTGCCTCTAATGTGTCCAATCCCCTAATTATCTTATATGTTTCAATAAGATCCCCCCTCATCCTTCTAAATTCCAGTGTAAACAAGCCCAATCGCTCCAGCCTTTCAACATACGACAGTCCCGCCATTCCGGGAATTAACCTAGTGAACCTACGCTGCACGCCCTCCATAGCAAGAATATCCTTCCTCAAATTTGGAGACCAAAACTGCACACAGTACTCCAGGTGCGGTCTCACCAGGGCCCGGTACAACTGTAGAAGGACCTCTTCCTTCTCCCATTCCTTCTCTCCAGAGATGCTGCCTGTCCCGTTGAGTTACCCCAGCATTTTGTGTCTATCCCCATGTCGTTGAGATGTTTGAAGTTGGGAACCGGAGCAATCGAAGGAAACCCACGTGGTCACAGAGACTCTGTGCAAACTCCACAGAGACAGCATCCCTGGTCAGGATCAAGCCTGGGTCGTCAAATATTATTGTGGATCCAGTCAAAAGTATTGGTTAGGAAGGAACTGCAGATGCTGGTTTAAACTGAAGATAGACACAAAGAGCTGGAGTAACTCAGCGGGACAGGCAGCATCTCTAGAGAGAAGGAACGGGTGAAGTTTCGGGTTGAGCCCCTTCCTTTCAAAAGAAGGATTGGTTAATTCCTTTTCCAATCAAGTATGGTGACTGCGCTGTAGTAGTTGGCAGTTATTTTATCCACATTACTTACGTGCAACTACTTTCCATAAACTCTCAAAACTGGATCTAGTTATTGAATTTACATAGAGAACTGATGCACACCTTCCCCTACTAGTTAGCTTTCTTATTTAATAACAATTTTTTCTTAATTCAAATGGGTTTTTTTCCATCGTGTGTTTGTAGCAGTGCTGGTCTCAAGAGTACTTTAATAACAACAGCTCAGTATATGTTTCCTGGGCACTCTTCCACAATTTATTTATAAATCCCAATTGGGGGTGGCATTTATAGAATGAGTGATTTACAATATCAGCTGCTTTACTTGGCAGAATGGCTAATTTTAGCAGTGAAATTAAATTAAATTGAGGTCTTCTGGACAGCTCTTTGAGATTTAGCTATGAATATAATAGATTGCCTCAGTGCCCTTCTCCATTCTTTTTAATGCTCATATGATATTGTATCTTTCATTCCCCAAATTATCCCAGTGATTTCTAAATATTTAGAAGATCTAAACTTCATAAAACCGAAAGGAGATTGCGTATAAAATCATGAGAGGAATAGATCAGGTAGATGCACAGAGTCTCTTGCTCAGACTGGGTGAATCAAGGATCAGAGGATATAAGTTTATGGTGAAAGTGAAAAGATTTAATAGGAATCTGAGGGGTCATTTTTTCACACAAAGGGTGGTGGGTGTATGGAACAAACTGCTAGAGGAGGTAGTTGAGGCAGGGACTATCCGAACAATTAAGAAACAGTTAGACAGGTACATGGATAGGACAGGTTTGGAGGGATATGGACCAAACACGGGCAGGTGGGACTACCTGTAGTTGGGACATGTTGGCCGGTGTGGGCGAGTTGGACGGAAGGGCCTGTTTGCACACTGTATCACTCTATGACTCTATGACTCTATGGGAGAATACTTGGACTGCAATGAATGGTAACATTGTAAAGAGAGTCTTTATTTGGATGAATACCAGGAGCATCTCTATTTGTGAAGCATAAAGGTGGTTAAATTTTCACCAGAGCTTTAACTGAAGGTAGTGATCTCCAACAGAAAGTGAGAATAACACATCATATTTATCTCTTCCATTTAAATATTGGTTGTCTTCTATTTCTATTTGAGCTTCTGGTTCCCTTCATCATGTTGTGGCTGCAGCTCAATCCATTACAAAATGCTTCCATGCTCCTTCCCCCCCATTCAAAGACCACTCAATCATGGTCATTCCCTCTTCCCTCTCCTAATGGGCAGAAGACACAGAGCCCAGAGAGCAAGTACCACCAGATTCAGGAACAGCTTCTTCCACTTTGTTATCAGTCTACTGGATTAATAAACTTGATGGATAGGAAAAGTTTAGATGGATATTTAGATGGATATGGGAGAAATGCAGGCAGGTGGGACTAACGTAGATGGGCACCTTGGTCGACATGGACAATTTGTCCAAAGGGCTTGCTTCCGTGCTGTGCAAACCCTAAGACTCGATAATTCTACTGAATGGAAGCTAAGGGTGTAGTTCTGATCTCCCAAACTAATTCAATGCAACTCTTGCACTTGTTTTGTCTTTGTCCTTCTCATATAGGTTTAGAAACTTAGAAAAAAAGAGCAAGAGCAAACTATATGGCCCTTTAAGGCGGTTCCCCATTTCAGCATAATAATAGCTCCATATATCTCAACACCTTATTTTTGATTATTCCCTTCTTCCCAAATATTCGTAGATTTTAGTATTTGGGGATACAGCATGGAAACATGCCCTTTGGCCCACCCAGTCCACGCTGACCAACAATCACCCCCCCATACACTAGTTCTATCCCACACACTAGGGGAAACTTACCCAGGGATGTGGGAGGAAACTGGAGCACTCGGAGAAAACCCACACGGTCACAGGGAGAACCTCCAAACTCTGTGCAGACAGCACCAGTGGTCGGGATCAAACCTGGGTCTCTGCTGCTCTAATGCAGCAACTCTACCACTGCACCACAGTGCTATATTTATACATATATTAATGATACACCCCCCCCCTCACTTTCCGTAGTTCATAATTCCACCTCCCTTGACTGAAGAAATTTCTAATTTCAGTCCAAAATGCCTTTCCCTGCATTGTGAGAGGATGATTCTTTGCATGCCAACAATGCCAACTTTGATCATTGGTCGCTCATGACACAATTATACCAAAAATGCTAAAGCACTTGTGACTGTGTCATGCTTAACGATTCCACCTATCAAATGAATGGACTTTGTTGTTGCGTTACTCATCTAAAGCAGGAGAGAAGTGCATATAAGCCAAGGCTTGGAATGAAGGAATGGGCCTGAGGCTTGATGCTGTGGATAAGTTATGTCAACACTGTGGGGTATTTAGAGGAACAAAGTGCTGCTCAATAATATTATGCTCATGATTCCAAACTGTGCAAAAGTAGTAATTTAACTTGATGTACATCTATCCATTAATAAAAGAGCAAAATGGATCATTTATCCTTGTAGAATTTTGTAACTTATCATAAATTCAGGTCCTGTTCATTCATGGATAAGCCAATATGAGCATAAAAACATACAAAGAAGAAAAAGGAGTTGATTACATGGTTCTCGTGTCTGCTCTGCCATTTAACATCAACTGTGCAGCTCTCTGCCTGGTGTGACTGATTGAAGACTATACGAATCATGTCAAGCCTTTTCGCTGACTGATTAGCATGCAGCAAAAAGCTTTTCACTGTACCTCGGTACAGGTGACAATGAACTGGACAAATGTGAACCTACAGAGAGTGATGAACACAGTCCAACCTATTTTAAGTTTGTCACTTCCTTCCATTCAGTCCATCCTCCAGCTAAGTTGCCTCAGGAAGGCTGGACGTATCATCAAGGTTGCCTGTCTGAAGAAGGGTCTCAACCCGAAATGTCACCTGTCTGCTCCTTCTCTCCTGAGATGCTGCCTGCACCGCTGAGTTACTCCAGCATTTTGTGTCTTTATGCCTGTCACCCTGATTATTCCCGTTTCTCCCTTCCACCTTCCGATTGAAGGTACGGGATCTAGAGAGCTCAGACATCCATACTTAAAACAGCTTCTTCCCCACTGCTATCAGAATCCTGAGCTATTCACCTCTTTCTGGAGAGGCTGCCAAGTACTCTTCCTCTCAACTCTACCTCATTTAGTTATTCAATCATTGCACCTTGTTATTTATTTTTCCACGTGCTTCAGATTGCACCATAATCTTTGCTCCAGTCTGCTGTGCTGCATTCACCGTTGTACCTTACTTGTTGTATTTATCGTTACCATGTACACTGTTTACTCTGGGAGCTTCATGCCAACAAGGAATTTCATTGCACCCTCGCATATGTAGCAATAAAGCAAATCTGTACTTGAATCTGAAGCTAATAAGTCCGTGGCTGTTGCGATTGTAACCTCAGCTCAGTATTCCCATCTACGTGGAGTGCCCTTCTGTTTACCAAGTAGCTATTTAGTGCTGATTTAAAAATATGCAAGGATACGCTTCCATCCGTTCAGATGAGGAAAGATCGAAAGATTCATGAGGTCATAAGGGATAGGAGTAGAATTAGGCCATTCAGCTCATCAAATCTACCCCTTGCCATTCAATCATGGCTGATCTATCTCTCCTTCCTAACCCCAATCTCCTGCCTTCTCCCCATCACCTGTGACACCTGTACTCATCAAGAATCTATCTATCTCTGCCTTAAGAATATCCACTGACTTTGCCTCCACAGCCTTCTGTGGCAAATAATTCCACAGATTCACCACCCTCTGACTAAAGAAATTCCTCCTCATCTCCTTCCGAAAAGAACGTCCTTTAATTCTGAGCCTATGACCTCTAGTCCTAGACTCTCCCACTAGTGGAAGCATCCTCTCCACATCCACTCTATCCAAGCCTTTCACTATTCTGTATGTTTCAATGAGGTCCCCCCTCATTCTTCTAAACTTGCTGGCCCAGACGCCTGGCTCCCTGAGAAATAGAATGCCTCATCTCTCTCTTAAATAGGCGCCCCCTGTTTTTAAACAATGATGCCTTGTTCCATATTCTCCCACACGAGGAAGCATCTTCTCTACATTCGCCCCGCAGTTCCCACCCCCTCATGTTCTTATATGTTTTAATCCAGTTGATCGGCCTTATCAAGCAGAGATGAAACAATTTTGTTTTCTCTCAGAGAATGGTAAGTGTTTGGAATTCCCTCAGTGAAAGGAACCAGGGGCTTTTAATAATAGTAAGGCAGAGGTAGACAGATACTTTACAAGCTAGAGGGTGAAAAATTACTAATGGGTAGGTGCGAATGCCAAGATGAGGTTAAAGTCAGGTTATCCATGTTCTGATTGAATGGCAGAGCAGACTCGAGAGATTGAATTGACTTCTCCTGCTCCTAATTTGTATGAATATATTTATGTACTTCTTTTCCCCAGGAAATGTAGAAGAAATATCTGATAGAAACGTTACTGTTCCTTGACAATGAGAAGTGGGTCGGCTTTTTGGCAGTCCACCTATAAATAATAATTGAGCAGATGGATAGATAGTCAAGTACAACGAAAACAAAGGCATGGCAGCAATAGGTTTCAGCACCAGCAGCAGCGAAATAAATCTGTACCTCAAAGCTTACAGTGTGTTCAACACAGACCCTTACAATTCTGAAAGCTCTTTAAATTCCCGACGATATTCAGCATCAGTATAAATGAGTCCGAAATGATGGAAAGCAGAACCTTGAGCTAGGAAACATAACACAATGGGCATCAATTTAGCATAATGGATATCGGATCATGGAATTCAGATAGAATCTAGCTGATTGTTCTTTTTCTTTAACAAACATAACCCTATACAGTTTAAATACTCCAGGAAAGATGAATTCATTTAAGAATTTGTTGAACTTTTGTTCTTTCAGAAATAAAATACTGCAGATCTCGAATGAATGTCTCCCAGTTTTGATAGAAACTCGTTCAACTGCAAAAAAATATCTGTGCTTTCCTCTCCATAGAAACTGCCTGACCTGCTGAGAATTTCTTTCAATTGCACTTATCTTTGCAGTGATGTCTGAAATCACATATTAAACTGATAACCTGTCATCAATAAGATGCTTTACCTTAATCGGGATAAATGTGTTTTTCTTTAGATTCAGGAACGGTGGACTAAAATTAATGCACAAATAACAGACCACTTGGGGGCTGAAGAATAATGGTCCTGCTTCAAAATGTCACCTATTCAGTCTGAAGAAGGATCTCTACCCAAAATGTCACCTATCCATATTCTCTGAAGATGCTGCCTGACCTGCTGAGTTACTCCAGCACTTTTTCTTTTGTTGTAAACCAGCATCTGCAGTTGCTTATTTCTCCCTGGCAATTACTTTTTTTTGACATCTACATGGCTGTGATTGAATAGCTTCATGGTACTTTTGATTATGTCCTTACTGTAGAAATACCAAATGTTTTCTTGTCTGCAGTCGTTATTTCCCGAGCATTGGGGAACATTTCACAGAGGAAGTGCAAAACAGCACAGAAGCAAGGCCCTTAACCCAATGAGCCAGCGTCAACCAACAAGCAGCGATTTGCACTGATTGTACATTAATCCCATTTTATTTGGCTCCTATTTTCCTCAATCCCCACTAAATGATCCATTTACCCACAGGTTGCAGATGGGGTATCATAAACTGGTTAATGCAAAAAAGGTTGATTGCCGCCAAGATGTCTACAACTTTAAAAATAACTTGAACTAAGCATTTGAATCTATGTTAATTTCAATTTTGTTGACAGCAATGTGATAATATTCCTTACTTCACATTTGGTTCAAACCAGTTAAATATTGAACTCCGAACTCTTACTGTACTTTACATTGTTCAGCAGATAAAATTATTTTTTACGTTGATACTTTTAGAGTTGAAGTTTAATGCCTATTTTTTTTCCCCATCCTGTTTGGTCTTTATTCCTTTTCATTAATCTTCTTACTGATTGATGTGCTACAAATAAAAGCAACCAAGTAAATGGGAGTTCAGTTGACTGATACTTAATCTGTTCAATAATTTATACGCCAGCAGGAAACTGAACCGGGTCAGTTGTGCTTCCTCTAATACGTAATATTTTGTCTAACTGCACCAAGACTGATAATTGCTAAGCATTGTCCAAAAATAGCACAATGGCTCATGCAATTTGCTGATTAGAATTAAGATGCTTTTCTTCACTCTACGTGGATGAGGGGAGGGAGTTGAAAACTACTTTGGTGATATGGGCCGTCCAGAGGGGAGTTGCGCCAAACGTAAGATTTCTTTCCAAACCTAGTAACGTAGCTTATTTCATTGAGATTATAATAATAATAATAATAATAATAATAATAATAATACATTTATTTTATATAGCGCTTTTCAAGATACTCAAAGACGCTTTACAGAGCAAACAAGACATAAAAACAAACAAACAAACAAAAGATTTGTCCTGACGGAGAAGCGGCGAACAAATAGCACCAGCGTCCTCTCACGTCAGGGTCCGGCAGTAAACAGTAAAGAACACAAGACACACAATTACAGTTTAACACAGACAACCATCACAGTGATTGCTCCAGGTACACCCTCACTGTGATGGAAGGCAAAGAAAAGTCTTATCTCCTCCTCATTCTTCTCCCGTGGTCAGGCAATCAAACTGCTGCCTCGAGGCGATCGAGGCTCCCGATTTTTGAAGCCCCCGCCGGGCAATGGAAAGTCCCAGGCTGAGCCGAGCAGGCCGATGAAGGTCCTAAGCCCCCACCAGGCGATGGAAAATTAATTATGTACAATTAATATCATTTATTCCTTTCTGGTGTTTTCCACATTATCTGAGACAAGGTACAGTGGCGGAGAAAAAAAATCGATTTTCACTCATTAATATCCAACAAATAACCAGCGATCAGTAAAAGGCACACAGAGCGCTGAAAATGGCATCAAACTGCAGTTTGCAGTAACCTCAATCCACACAAAAAGGGGCAATTGTCCAGCAATCCACAAATGTAAACTTTAACTCTTACACTCATTTAGAAGCCCGTGGCATTTAAATTTGGAATTCTTTTTTTGTTTTGTTTCTGGTTATCTGGTCAAAGACATTGTGCAAAGTGTTCTAACAAGCAATGTTCTTGGAACATTTACAATATCGATTAGTGCCATCTTCATTTACAGGCAGGGAAGCATCTCTTTGGCTCCATGAA
Source organism: Rhinoraja longicauda (assembly GCF_053455715.1). NCBI lineage: Eukaryota > Metazoa > Chordata > Chondrichthyes > Rajiformes > Arhynchobatidae > Rhinoraja > Rhinoraja longicauda. The sequence goes on along the minus strand of NC_135975.1, from coordinate 18,551,448 downwards.
CTCCAGATCAGCAGAAAGCTAGACAGAGCAGTGCCAGAACTGCAAGGGCATCTGCAGCTTAGAAAAGCCACAAAGCTGACACTGCAGTGGCAGTGGCCAGATACTGTGTCCTCAAGTGACCTTACTTATGGGCAGGTTTCAGTTCTACCCCAAGCAATAGTTATGCATGACATGAGAAACATGACATGACATGGAAGGCAGAAGCAATGATGTACTACTCTGAGGGTCGGGACATAGTTTTATAAGGGAGGAGAATAACACCTATGACAAGAGGGTTAGGTTTAGGTTTGGATTTATTATTGCTACATAGAGTCACACAGCGTGGAAACAGGCCCTATGGCCCAACTTGCCCATGCTGACCAACATGTCCCATCTACACCAGTCCCACCTGCCTGTGCTGCGTGCATATGCCTCTAAACCTATGCAGCTAACCAGGTTGCTAAGTTCTCCATCACTTTCCTGTGCTCCATCCCATCATTGCTTGTGATCCGGCCCACCACAGTGGTGCCATCAGCAAACTTGTAGATGGAGCTAGAGCCAAATTTGGCCGCACAGTTGTGAATATAGAGGCAGTATAGTGGGAGACTGAGAATAGATCCTTGCAGGGCACCGGTGTTGAGGATTATTGTGGAGGAGGTTTTGTCACCTATCCTCAGTGATTGTCGTTTGTGGGTCGGAAAGTAACGGATCCGGTACTGAGGCGGGTGCTGACTCCTAGGTCCAGGAGTTTGGAGATGAGTTTAGATGGGTTTATGGTGTTGAAATGTGGAGATATGGTAACAAAGCAACAGAGCCGAATAATATTCGAGTAAACAGGAGGAGTTCTTCCCAAGAACATAGAACGTAGAACAGTACAGCACGAGAACAAGCCCTCTGACCCTTAATATCTGTGCCGAACATGATGCCAAGGTCACCACTTATCTACCTACACATTACCCATATTCCTCCATTCTCTACATAACACTGCTGCGCTGGTCAAGAAGGCACAACAAAGACTGTTCTACTTAAGAACACTGAAAAAGTCTGGTCTACCCCAACAGCTGCTGACGACCTTCTACCGCTGCACCATAGAGAGCATCCTAACGCATGGCATCCCTGTGTGGTACCTCAGCTGCACGGAGGCAGAAAGGAAAGCTCTACAGCGGGTAGTCGTTAGAGCTCAGAGGGCCATCGGAACACAGCTACCAGACTTGGAGGGCATCTACAACACACGATGCCTCAGAAAAGCCACCAGCATCCACAAAGACTCTTCACACCCCTGCAACAGTCTGTTCGAACTCCTTCCATCGGGCAGACGATACAAGGCCTTCTACGCCCGCACCTCCAGACTCAGGAACAGCTTCATCCCCAGGGCCATAGCTGCTATGAACCGGTCCTGCTGAGCCGGATGGCCACAACGCATAGATCAACTTGCACTTTACCCTGTCTAAAAATGTTACAATTGTTTCGTTTCGTTGGGTTGCTGTTGTCTAAATTACTTAAATTATTGCATCGTATGGGAGGCGCATTCCCAATCTTGTTGTACCCCTGGGTACAATGACAATAAAGATATATTGTATTGTATTGTATTGTATTGTATCTACAATGTTCTGCAAGAAGATAGGTGTGATTTAGGGCTGGGACGTTGTTTTTGTTGTGGCCTTGTAAGAATTATGGAATTTCTTTGAGGTGCCCTTAGTGTCTTTTTGATCAGTTTCATCTAGATTAGATGTTTTTTTTCTTTAAATCTTAACCCGTTGCCTGGTGTGAGACTGCAAAATAACAAGTCTCTGCCTCTGCCTGAAATCCAAGAAAGGTTTTTTGATAATGTGCCTGGGTTGTGAAAGTTGATCTCTATTTAGTAATTGCTAAGCAACCAAGGATAATAAATCTATTCTAAAGTATGAAATGAATTTATTAAATAAACAGCAAGCAGGGAAAAAAAAAAATTGTATAGTGTTCCCAACACAGTTAAATGCCAGTGTGCTTGCCCTGGTATTTATGAGCTTCTTCCTACTCTGCTTACCCTGTCTCACCCTATTGACAGATCGTTCTTGTCCATTCTTTGTCATGCACTCACTGAGATTTTGTGTGAATGGATCTATGGCATTTCCCTCAATTATTCCAAATGACAACGATTCTCACCTGACCACAGATCTTTGGGTGTCTCGTGTTCATGGATGTATTACTGATTATCTCATACATGTGACATTTAGCATTGGATGCTCCACCTTCACTATGACTATTCACTATTCACTATTCACAATTTCCAATTGTAAACAACTCAATCAGCTAATCTCTCAGCCTTCTCATTTCTAGACAGGAGAGCTCCAGCCTGGTTCTGTCCTTATAATTACTACCCATGTCGACTACAAGTCTATGCGTATTTGAAAATAGTGTCAGATTTCCTCTAGAATGTGCTGCCTAAAGCAATAGTCTTGAAGATGCAATAACAAAAGACTGATCCTGCGATTTTTTTTTTTTAGCTCGATAGGTAGAACCTTTTGGGGTAAAAAAACAATTTCCCAGAACTTTAATCCATTCATCATTGCTTGTTAAATTGTAATAAGGAGGCTTTGCCGCATTGAAATGGCAGGTCAGGACATTCAGTGCAAAAAGGGTGGGAGACTTGAGTTACGTGGCCAGACAGGAGAAACTGGTGTGGGAAAGAACTACGGATGCTGGTTTACACTGAAGATAGACACAATATGCTGGAGTAACTCAGCGGGTCAGGCAGCATCTCTGGAGACAAGGAAAAGGTGACGTTTCGGGTCGAGACCCTTCTTCAGTGTTGTTCGTACACAGGGTGCTGGAGAGTATGCCCAGCAGAATTGTTCTTGCATAGGACCGGTATTTGCTTGATGGGCCGACAGTCTCCTTCTGTGGTGTAACCATTCTGTTGTGCTGCATTTCTTTGCAGATGCCCAACCGTACAAATGATCTCCTCGAGTGGGATCGCCTGTCATTTTTTTCGTGTCCGTTGTCATAGAATGTCGGTGAATGTCAAATAAACGTCGATGGCCTCGGTAACAGTAACAGTTCTGACAATCTCTGAGGCAGAGGAGGGGGTCACGCTGTTTGTTAACCAGCTGTGTGGGAGCTTCTGGCTGCTCGTGCCCCCACTAGTCCCCACACTGCCACCGGCTGTGTTGGTGATGGGAGCCAGGTTCCCAGTGGAAGGTTGTGTCTGAGGCCACACTGAAGGTACCAGCATGGTCCAACAGGGGGTAGCCAACAATTTCAAGGCAATGCGCTGGTATTTCATGTTACATTGAAAAGAAGAGGTGTTGTACTATTTACAGATTAAGGACAGAGGAAACAATTCATCGTTATCCTTTACTCAATGTTTTTGCACCTTCAGTCAACACAGTAAACCTCCCCGTGGCTGTCTTCACTAACAGTCATAAACTTCCTTCCCATTACTCGCTACTGTGGTCTCCAATCAACTAATTTGTCCTGCCTTTCGCATCATATTTGGTCAGGCAACATAATAAATGACAGAGTTTAGAATCTATCATGTGCAGTATACAAAGAAACTCTCCTAATTTGAGGAAGGACGTTCTTGCTATTGAGGGAGTGCAGCGGAGGTTCACCAGGTTAATTCCCGGGATGGCGGGACTGACATATGACAAAAGAATGGATCGACTGGGCTTATATTCACTGGAATTTAGGATGAGAGGGGATTTTATAGAAACATATAAAATTCTTAAGGGATTGGACAGGCTAGATGCAGGAAAAATGTTCCCCATGTTGGGGGAGTCCAGAACTAGGGGTCACAGTTTAAGAATAAGGGGTAGGCCGTTTAAGGCTGAGAGGCGGGAAACCTTTTTCACCCAGAGAGTTGTGAATCTGTGGAATTCTCTGCAACAGAAGGCAGTGGAGGCCAATTCACTGGATGTATTCAAGAAAGTGTTAGATATAGTTCTTAGGGCTAATCAAGGGATATGGGGAGAAAGCAGGAACAGGGTACTGATTCTGGATGATCAGCAATGATCATATTGAATGGCAGTGCTGGCTCGAAGGGCCGAATGGCTTACTCCTGCACCTATTTTCTGTGTTTCTATGCTTTCTAAACAAATCTCTTGAACTGTGCTGTGTGTCCTAAAACCATAAATCTGACTTGTTCTTTGCTGCACAATGCTGTGAATACACACCAAACATCTTGGGATTGAAAACATAAAGCCCGACAGTCTGTCTGATCTCTTCATTTTACCAGACAAAACATGAAGTGAAAGTATACATTTATCTTAACCTTGCAATGAATACCTACTTAACAGTGCCTCTTGTATAATTACATTCAAGTCTCAGCAACACAAACACCACCCCGGTCTATTGAGAATGCTAGTTACTGTTTCAATAATTGTAAGACGCTGGAAGAAATACTCCAGTCTACTTCAAGATGACGTTTACTTCTTGGCTTCCAATTCTTATTGTACTTGATGCAGTACAATTGAAACAAATGAGATAAAACAATCTGCTGCATACAAACAGAATCAAAATGTTTTAAAGATAGAAGCAGTAGGGTTGACACAGTGGTAGAGTTACTGCCACACAGCGCCACCCATGTTCATTCCTGACAGTGGGTGCTGTCTGTCTGGAGTTTGTTCATTGTCCCTGTGACCAGGTGGGTTTTCTCCGGGTGCTCCGGTTCCCTCCCACATTCTAAAGACGTGCAGGTTTGTAGGTTAATTGGCTTCTGTAAAATTGTCTCTACTACATAGGATAGAACAAGTGTATGCATGATCAGTGGTCGGCATGGACTCGGTGGGCCGAAGGGCCTGCTTCCACGATGTATCACTTACATAAACTAAACTAAAAAAAGTACACTATTCAGGCTCTGCTCCACCAAGGATGTGGTTATACTGATTATCTTTCTCCACTTCCACTTAATACGCCTTGATAAATTAAATTATCTTGAAAGTATTCTTGCGATTTTAATAAATGCTGGAAATTTAGCAAATATTCAGCCACTATGATCATGGGTTTTTAGATCTGCAGCCAAGAGTAGCTTTTGTCCCTGTTTTGGAAGGAATAGTTAATTCCTTATCATTCCATTCATGTCTCTTCTGGTCAAGATGGCTCTATCATGATATCACAACTTTTTCAACAGTTCCTTCACCTTGAGCTGATTAGTTTGCAATCTAACCTCAGAAACTAAGAAACCTACTACAAAGTGGTTATGTTCTGGGTGCCGGTGGCTTGTCTGATTCTTGACGCATTCAATTTAGCATTCTTAAACAAATCAATGAATATTCATTGAAGATGGACACAAAATGCTGGAGAAACTCAGCGGGACAGGCAGCATCTCTGGAGAGAAGGAATGGGTGACGTTTCAGGTTGAGACCCTTCTTCAGACTGATGTCAGGGGAGTGGGCGGTACAGAGATAAGGAAGTGTATAGATAAGGAAGTGTACCTAAACATTCATTAAAGTATGCTTTCTCTTTAAAAAACATTTTAAATCTTCGCCTGATTGCGTGACCTCCATCGCAGAACCTGTGTTTGATAATGAACAAATTAGTTTGCGCAGAAACTAGGTGGAATAAACCCCTGGCAAATTCAGCAAGATTTTCAGCACCTTTCAGTGCATAATTTCATCTGGATTGTAAATTGCATCCAGGTTAGCAGCCTGACCCCAATGTCTTTTCATCTATGTAGTTCCATATGTGGTGAACATGCGATCAGATGCACACGATGCATTTCATTCTGAACACTGACACCATCACTACAGGCCAGTGGCAGGGTGAGGGGCGAGGGATGGCTTCACCGTTACATCTATGGCCACTTTTGAGCATTTTTGTTCAGGAAAATTTCCCAGGTTACTCTGCAAATTCTGCCCAGCTCAGCTCAGCTTGCAAGTATCCAGAGAAAGCAGGTGGAAGTTCTATTGCAGACTTCTTCGGACCCAAAATTTAAAAAAAGATACATTAATAATTCATTTCAGCTGAATTAATGACAGTAGCTTTGTTTTTTAGGGGAGAATGACTGGCTGAAAATTTTTTGACGCTCAGAAAGGCATGTAACTGTGCGGTCCAAGGCAGCCAATGTATGTTCAGTGAGGTCTTACTACTTCAAACCTTTGTTGTGCTCAAGGTCCAGGATATTGTGCGCAGTAGTACCCCTGCCACCCCTGCAATCAGTCTGAAGAAGGGCCCTGACCCAAAACGTCACCTATCCATATTCCCCAGGGATGCTGCCGGGCCCACTGAGTTACTCCAGCATTTTATGTCTTTCTTTGGTAAACAAGCATGTGCAGTTCCATGTTACTTCCTTCTTTTTCTAATGGATGAAGAGTCCATTGTAGAGAAAATGGTTTCATAAGTTCATAAGTGATAGGAGCAGAATCAGGCCATTCGACCCATCAAGTCCACTCCGCCATTCAATCATGGCTTAGCTACCTTTCCCTCTCATCCCCCTTCTCCCAACTACCCCTGACACCTGTACTAATCAAGAATCTATCTATCTCTGCTTTTAAAATATCCATTGACCTGGCCTCCACAGCCTTTTTTGGCAATGAATTCCACAGATTCACCACCCTCTGACTAAATACATTTCTTCTCATCTCCTTCCAAAAGGAATATCCTTTAATTCTGAGGCTATGATCTCTGGGCTTAGACTCTCCCACTAGTAGAAACATCCTCTCCACATCCACTCTATCCAGGCATTTCACTATTCGGCAAGTGACTATGAGGTCCCCCCCCATCTTTCTGAACTCCAGTGAGTAGAGGCCCAGTGCCATCAAACACTCATCAAATGTTAACCCATATGAGTTTAGTTATGTGTTTGGATCCCATTAGGTTATGGTAAGAGGTTTGTGTGAATGGGTGGAGCATAAGGGGTGGGGTAGAAAGGAGGGGGTGGTGATGGTGTTTGATATTCATGATGATAGACTTATGTGGATTTCAACTTCAAGAATTGGGGTAGGATATCAGTCCGGGCGGGGTTCTTTGTGTCTGATACTGAGTCACAATTGGAAGGGGATGCTGAGGTGGAGATACCTCAGGGTTGCAATCAGACAGTTGCCCTGAAGGAGCAAAGCCACAGACAAACATAATTAACTAAAGGATGACTACCTGTGGCTGATTAACGGATGATCTACCTGTGGCTGATGGGCTCTCTGGGCTAAGACCCATTCATGCAGGTCCTCTTTATGTTTTGCTGAAAAAGAAAGTGTTTTCACTGTGAAGATCTGCTATTCCATGAGTGGTTTAGGTTCCCAAAGATCACACAGGCGGGAAATAAATAAATGTTATTGCGGTATATCAGTGAGCCGAAAAAGGATCGTATGAGAAGAAATGGCTAAACTCTCAGCAAATGAACTAGACGTGAAAGTTTTTATTGTTATTGGACACAAGACAGATGGAGAAGTGCGGAGATTTATTTGCAGAAGTCTAGAAAGCATTTAGATAGCTGAAGAAACAGCTAACAATAATGGGATAGAGAATAGAAACATGGAATTGCAGAGGCTGGTTTGCACAACAGGAAGCAAAGAAGGATGATTCAGATCAGGACCCATCTGAAGAAGGGCCCTGAGCCGAAACGTTACCTATCCATGTTCTCCAGAGATGCTAACTGATCCACTTAGTTACTTCAGCATTTTGTGTCCTGTATGGATGGGATAAAGAAACTAGATTATACGTTAGAGAGAGGATCTGGAAAGTGAAGAGATCTGTGGGAGAAGGAGGCCTGAAGGATGTTGCAATGATAGGGAAGGGAACATAAAAACATGATGTTGAGAGTTTTGGACTCTGGTAGCCACTGGAGGCCAGTGAGCAGAGGGTGGGGCCTGAACGAGAGAGGCAAATTGGTTTAGCCGAAATTTCCAGATGACGGCAGATGGAAGACAGACTGCAGAGAATTGAAGGATCAAGAATGAAGCTGACAAAAATGCGGGTAAAAATTTCAGCACCAAATATGTAGAATCATGTGGTGGCCTTCGTGATGAAAAAGATATGGGCGTTGCAGCTCAGTTTGTGGTCAGATAGTATGTTAATATTGCAGGCAGTTAGTTCTAACTAGGTCAGGCAGGAATGGCTGTCAAGGACGAGGGGTTTGTGACAATGACAAAAGATAACGTTTAATTGGGAGACATTATGGCTCACCATAAAGGCTGACAATGCAAAGGCAATGCAGGGCTTGAGTTGCATCAGGGCATTGAGTGGCGGAGTTGAAAGCTGTCAGTTTAAATGTCATAATCTGCAATCTGATCAGCCATGATCATATTGAATGGTGGTGCAGGCTCGAAGGGCCAAATGGCCTACTCCTGCACCTATTTTCTATGTTTCTATCTGTTATTTTCTCTGCCATTGATCCAATTAATGTTTTCCCGTGCAACAAATCGCTTTGCTCCTCATTTTAAGATTATTCGTTACAGTCACACTATTGGAAAATCTATATACTAAAACTCTTGTTTGTTTGTTTGTTTGTTTGTTCCTGAACTACAGCCAAAGCGGTACACGATAGCGTGACAACTTTAGGTCCACTTTACTCACCGTCGTCCCTTTGGTGCTAATGGAAGAAGTTTCATTGAAATCGGTGTTATATTTTTAAAGTTATTCACATTTTAAAGTTTAAATCTAACTCCTAGGGAGGGAAGGGGGAGGGGGAGAGGGGGGGGGAGGAGGAGGGGAGCGGGAGGGAGGGGGGAAGGGAGGGGGAGAGGGGGAGCAGAGGGTGCTGCACCAATGCAGGAGAGGTTTGGGTCCAACAGGTCCACTTGGTCTAGTACTTTATAGCAGGCAGCCATTTGGTAATCTGAAAATATAATGGTAGACTTGCTTTAATGAAAACAAGTAATAAATGTTTTCACATGCAATTTCTCTAATTTTCTTTTGTGAAGTGTGCTTTAGTAAGTACTTTGTAAAGTGAAGTGAAGGAACGTTAATGAGTGTTTTTTTGTTGAATCACGCTTTAGCAGATGACTGACTTACAGGTATGTCATAGCACGACATATCACAGAGGGGGCTGGAATAGTGGGCTGGTTGAATCACTAGTGACGCCTTCCTCCTCACACAGTAAACCCAGCCTTTCGTGCTGTGAAGGCTCTAGAGCTGCACTGAGATACGGCTGTGATTATGTGCCAGCCTCCCTGCTGCATGACTAACCAGTGACATTTTCAAAGTGCCACTGATTGTTCATCTCTAATGGCGGAAAGCACGGTTTATGACCAGAGCTGTCAGGTGAATAAATGCATGTCGGGCCACAGTGTTAGCTTCAGGAGAAATCTCTGTAAAGCGAAAAATGAATATAAAATGAAACCTGCAGGAAAATAAATGAAAACCACTGTTGCATAGCGTGTGTTAGCTCCTAATGAAGGAAATATTAAATAGATTTACATTTATTACAATTAGTTTAGTTATAATATTTAATCAGTTTGGTGCTAATCAGAATATGCATTGTATATAATCTGTCGAAATCAAATGTAATACCTGTCATTGCATCAGGAATAATTAATAATGATAATAAACCACTTTGAGAAACCTAAAATGTCAGAGATAGATGACATAAGATTCATTAAAAATTGTCCTTTCATGTTTATTCTTTAGGAAAGATGTCTCCATTCTCTCTGATTTAGCTATCTGACGTTTTTAAGCTCTTAAGGAAACAGCTGATTGATGATGATGCAGGACTTTATAAGCTTGTTTGAATTAAGATCGTCTCATTCAAAGGTCATCACACAAGATGCCCATCTATTATCTGTGAAGCACAATTAGTTTTCTGTGGTTTTTTTCCCAATGACAATTTTTATTGAATGTATTGGATTTCTACGGATGGAAAAATTTACAGTTGGATGGGAAATATTTTTCAGCCCAGCAAAGATGCATCACAAGTGCAAACACATGATCCAAGGATTCATATCAAACTCTACTAAAATAAAGAAAAATACATTGAATTAATTATTTTAAATGTTCAAATATATATTAGTCAAGAGTGCTTAGTTGTCATGTGCACAGCGACCGTAACAATGACATTCTGGCTCTTTATAACTTTACAAGGCACCTTTTAGACAATAGACAATAGACAATAGGTGCAGGAGTAGGCCATTCGGCCCTTCGAGCCAGCACCGCCATTCAATGTGATCATGGCTGATCATTCTCAATCAGTACCCCGTTCCTGCTTTCTCCCCATATCCCCTGACTCCGCTATCCTTAAGAGCTCTATCTAGCTCTCTCTTGAATGTATTCAGAGAATTGGCCTCCACTGCCCTCTGAGGCAGAGAATTCCACAGATTCACAACTCTCTGACTAAAAAAGTTTTTCCTCATCTCTGTTCTAAATGGCCTACCCCTTATTCTTAAACTGTGGCCCCTGGTTCTGGACTCCCCCAACATTGGGAACATGTTTCCTGCCTCTAACATGTCCAACCCCTTAATAATCTTATACGTTTCGATAAGATCCCCTCTCATCCTTCTAAATGCAACAACTAACTAGTTTTAAATGCAACAACTAACAACTGAACACACAAAAAGCTGGAGTAACTCAGAAACGTCACCCATTCCTTCTCTTCAGAGATGCTGCCTGTCCCGCTGAGTTACTCCAGCTTTTTGAGTCTATCTTTGTTTTAAAACAACATCTGTAGTTCCTTCCTACACAATAGAACACACAATAGGTTTTCAGCTAGACTAGGCAAACAAGATCACAAGAGTACAAGCCGATGTACACAGAGCAACCTTGAACAAAGTCAACACTAGTTCGATGCTGAAGTATGGTGGTGGTTAGGGTTGTGCACGTTAGCTCAAAAGTCTGATGGTCGATGATAAGAAGCTGTTCTTGAACCTGGAGGTAAGGGTTCACAGGATCCGGTACCTTCTTCTTGATGGTAGCAGTGAGATGAGAGCATGGCCAGGATGGTGTGAGTCTTTGATGGTATTAGCTGCCTTCTTGAGGCAGTACCTCTTGTAGATCCCATTGAAGGTGGGGAGCTTAATACTTGAGATGGACTAAGCAATGTCCACACTTTCGTCAAGCTCTTCGGTTCTTGAACATTTGAATTACCAAACCAAGTTGTGATGCATCCAGTTAGTATGTTTTCCACCGTACCCATGTAGAATTTTGGTAGAATTCATCAGTTCATAAGTTATAGGAGCAGAATTAGGCCATTTGGCCCATCAGGTCTACTCTGCCATTCAATCATGGCTTCCCCCTCAACCCCATTCTCCTGCCTTCTCCCCATAACCCCTAACACCCATACTAATAAAAAATCTGTCAGTATTCAACGACATGCTCAAACTTCTAAGGAAGTAGAAGCATTGATCAGCTTTCTTTGCAAATGGTTCAATGTGCAAGACATGGACAGATCATCAGTGATATGGTCACCCAGGAAGGTAAGTTGTTGACTCTCTCCATCACCGTCTCATTGATGATGACATCATGGATCATGGATGATGAAGACAACATGGATACTTGGCTTTCCCCAGTTCCTGAACTCAACAATCAGCACCTTGCTAAATATTTATATTGTAGACCAAGATTCCAGTTCATTAACACATTTATGGGCACCCTCAAGAAGGTTTTGATGATGATTTTTGTTGAAGCTAATGGCTGAACAAAGTAAGAATCTTCCAATGCATAGGAAGGAACTGCAGATGTTGGTTTAAACCGAGGATAGACACGAAATGCTGGAGTAACTCAGCGGGTCTGACAGCATCTCTGGAGAAAAGGAGTAGGTGATGTTTTGGGTCGAAACCCTTCTTCAGATTTCTTCCAAATTTCAATTTCCTTAAGAAGAGAGGCTGTCCCAGTTGGTAAGGAGTTGAGGACTAAAGATCAAGGGCAGAAAATAAAGGAAAATAAATTTAAGGGGAGCATGACACTTTATTGAATTCATAAAAGCTTTTAGTTCTATAAAACAATACAATACAATACAATACAATATATCTTTATTGTCATTGTACCCAGGGGTACAACGAGATTGGGAATGCGCCTCCCATACGATGCAATAATTTAAGAGGGAACATAGAACATTTCAAATTTGGCTGCAGAATTTTGTCTCCATTTTACGGCTAATACATAAATGGCATGTGGGTTATGATCTTAACTAATGGGTCCATCAAAAACTCAATCTTAGTGCGGACTGGTGGCAAGCAAGGCCATATCATTTCCCCAATCCTCATTGCAAGTTTTCTCACCACAATAAAATCACCAATAAGCTTCACATGGGAATAGTGTTAATCTACAAATATTAAAGTGAAACAGTTCCACAAATTGAATCAACACTTGGAACCAGGGTCACCCTGACTTCAGTCATTGAGTGTAAAGCCTGCCGCAAGTCAGAAGCTGCAAACCTTCATGAACTTACTCAGTGAAGAGCGTAAAGGAATGGACCATACACTTACTAGTCAAAGGGCTCTACTAACCTGTCGCCATTATACAACATGACCCTCAAAGTTAAATGTATCTTGCAAAGTGTAAATCACTTTGCTTGTCACAGGAGTCAACGTTCAATGAAAACAAATTTCGAAGAAGGGTGGCGACCAAAACGTCACCTATCCATCTTCTCTAGACCCACTGAGTTACTCCAGCACTTTGTGTCTTTTACTTAAACCAGCATCTGCAGTTCCTTGTTTCAACACTCAATGAAACGAGAAGCTGATGGTGCTTTAGCTTTAGCTGTCTCTGGGTTTCTGAAGGAAAGAGCATGTCGAGATCAAGAACAAAACCCAGCAAAAACCTCACAGTTCACGAAGGAGGATTGATTCCCTGACCTGTGTGAGTCTGCAAGCTGGACTATCTAGAATAGACTGATGTTCTCAGTGCTGTCTGTGCAAAATCCAGCTCCACTTGACTATAGGTGATCTAAAGTACTCATAGATACCCAGTGTAAACGGAACTGCACTGTCTCCAAAATACCCTCCCCACTCACCCTCCTGGTCTGCGTGGGGCAGAGTATGAGCAGCCTACATTGCACTCATCAGACAGCTCAGAAACCACGGAGAAAAAGTGGAAACAAGTTGTCCTCCACCCTGAGGAACTGTGTAAAATGAAAATGCAGAGATTAACATGAAGCTGATAGGGGGTGCTTAGAAGGAACAGGCCAGATGCTATCCATATCTCACACATCTTGTCTTTTCATCTCTGCCCTTTGTCCAACTATCTGTCAGCCAAACCTCCCCTCGCCTGCATCCACCTATCACTTGCCAGACTTTGTCCCGCCCACACTTCTCCTCAGCCTTCTCCCCTCTGCCACAATCAGTATAAAGAAGGGTCCCAACCGAAACATCACCTATCCATATGCTCCGGAGATGCTGCCTGACCCATTGAGTTACTCCAGCATTTTGTGTCTTTTTTTGTAGACCAGCATCTGCAGTTCCTCATGTCTGCAGATGCTCTCATGCTTTGTCAAGGCGACTGAGTTCCATGGACATATTTAATAAACAATTCTCAAAATAAAAGATTATTGTTTAAATGAAGTTGAATAATGTCTGCTTTTATTTTTGATGAACAATATCATATCATATATATACAGCCGGAAACAGGCCTTTTCGGCCCTCCAAGTCCGTGCCGCCCAGCGATCCCCGCACATTAACACTATCCTACACCCACTAGGGACAATTTTTCCATTTACCCAGCCAATTAACCTACATACCTGTACGTCAATATGTTAACATTGTACAGTATTCATGCTCCACTCAGTCAAAGAACATTCTGGAAAGAAAAAAAAGTCATTGAATGAAGCAACATGTGCATATAACATGAAATGGAGCTGGTCAGCCATTTAACCCCCTCACGCCTGCTTCACCTTTTGATAAGATCATAGGTGATCTGATTATAACATCAACTCAGAACTCTTGACGACACTCAGTAATCTAGCACCCTCTTGACTACAAACGTCTGACTACCTCAGCCTTAAATATCTGCAAAGACTCAAATCCCATAACCCTTTAAGAAAGTTCCAAAGACTCGTGATCATCTCAGAGAAAATTCACTTTATCTTACTCTTATGTGGGTGGGTATTTATTTTGTAATAGTGATCCCCAGCTCTAGATTCTCCCATAAGAGGAAACACCTTATTCACAGCCAACCTTTCAGGACCTCTTAGGGTAGTTTCTAACAGACCCATACTCATTTTGCTCACTTATTTTTTTTATCTATTTCCAGAAATTGTACTATCTGTGTTTACATTTCCGGCAAATTATGGTAGTGCAGACCAACCCCACTGGAAGGATAAATCGGTTTAATTCAGAAAGTGCCTGGAATTTGGAACTTCCTCTCATAAAGAGGGATTGAGACAAATTGCTTCTAAGTTCATGAGCACAAGGGGGAACGAAACAGCCTGTTGTGCTGAGTGGTGTTGTGGAGGATTTAAAAAATACAGCATGGATCAGACAAAATCTAATAGGAAGGTTTATACTAAAGAAACATTCAAAATGCTGGAGTAACTCAGCGGGTCAGGCAGCATCTCTGGAGAATAAGGATAGGTGACATTTCAGGTCGGGACCCATCTTCAGACCAGTTGGGCTGAATTAACTGCTTCTGTATTCTACAATCCATGAATTCAATTCATCTACAATTCCTCGTAGCCCAAAAGAATTTGTGTTGGACGTATGGCCTCTAGTCTAATCACATTGCATTACTTGACAATGTCGCTGCAAAGAAGAGACAATATCAGTAGCTGTTATAATGAAAACCATTCATAGATTTGGCTTGGGATTGCACCATTTGATTTAACCATCGCACCCTTTCACTGGTTTCTGCTTTGGCAGTTTAGTACCAGTTGCCCTCAAAAGCATCACCCCTGGTTGGCACAGCTTTCAACAGGCTAATGTTACGGATGAGAAAGGCTGTCCGTGTGACCGACTTCAGTTATTCTATTTCCCAGGTCACTTGGTGCTGCACAAGCTTTTCTTGGAAAGCCGTAGACGAACACAATGGGTTCTTAGTTTGTGGTGAACAAAGGCGAGCAAGCTAAGTTTCGGGAGGAGGGGATGTTGTGAATTCTGATCCACTGCAAGAAACAAAATACCTACAAGCGGATGTGACAAACCCTCACAACAAACAACAGCACGTGGATCTTTCCAGGCATCTAGTAACACACCATGACAACGGCACATGTTTATCCACTTCTCACAATGTTGTTATGAGCTGTGTCACCATGAGTACCCATGTTTAAATGTTTACACATTTTTTAAATAACCAGTAACATCCACAACAAATCAAATATTTCTTGGATAAATAAAAAAAGCAGTTGCTAATCTTTTACTCCTGATGTGGTTTTTCAGTGCTGTGCTGCCTCTGGTCTCGTATATGAAACTTTAGCACAAGTAAACCCACAGCACATTTGCAAACATCCTCACAAGATCCTAAAGGACTAACCTTGCACCGACCGTACAGCTGCCAGCATCATGTGCTGTATATAAAACTATCTAAAAATATTTTTTCTAATTGAAACCCCATGCAAGAATAGAATATTTATAGGCAGTACATTCATTTTGAGATTCACCCTAGACTCCTGGATAAGGGACAAAAAAAAAAAGACACACCCCCTTTGAAATTCAGCCCAAAAGCAATATGATATTCAGAAGAAGCCATCTGTTTATCAGTTGCTAAGGCTTGAAATACAGGCAAGTGACCCATTTATAGGATGAGCATATTACTGTGATATGTCTTCTTTTTCACTACCATGGTAGCTATATGGACCATAAATGTTCGATTCAAAATCTGGAATCATATATAAAGCAACAATAATTTTGTAACCTGGTGGCCCTCATTTTCCAAAAACCACACTGACCTTCACATGACACATGAAATCCATCACTTTTATCTTTTCAGATGCTCAACAAGTTCTCCTTACATTCCCATTAGTCATGAACTGTGGACATAGCCATGGCCTTGTGCACAATGGCCAGTCCTGCACCACACTCTGGGTGATGACCTTTACCACATCCTAACATCCTAAATATTCTGTGTAAGAAGGATCTCCAAATGCTGGTTTAAACCGAAGATAGACACGAAAAGCTGGAGTAACTCAGCGGGTCAGACAGCATCTTTGGAGGGAAGGAATAGGTGACGTTTCAGGTCAAGACCCTTCCAAATCTCTCTGACTCTGTCGCTCTTTCTCCAGTTTTTGGGGAAGAAGATTGAACCTTATTTCTCCTATTTCCAGCCACAAAACAACTTCATGCATTGATGCGTCAAAGAATGCAGGGCAGTATGTTCCAGTTAGCGTAAAGAGCAAGGTTGGGAAGTGAGGGAACCCTAGCTGATGAGAGATGTTGAGACTGCGACCAAATGGTTGATGTGGTGCCTGAAAATGGCATGGATAAATTCCAATCACCACCCCACCAACCCCACCTATATTTCCGACAACATTTTTGGTTACTCCTCATTTTTACATTCATTGCCTGTTTTTAATCTATTTTACCTTTTCAAGTGTGAGAATTTAAATACCTCACATCCTCTTTCCTGAAGAATAGAGCCATTGTTTGGACTAACTTGGGCAGCAGATTCCCAAGTGTCCAGTACACAATTCCAAATGGGCAGTCTCGTAAAGTTCTTCACAATGGCATAGATGGTAGAGCTGCTGCCTCACAATGCCAGAGACCCAGGTTCGATCCTGACCTTGGGGTGCTGTCTATGTGGAGTTTGCACCTTCTCCCTGTGACTGCGTGGATTTCCTCTGGGTGCTCCGGTTTCCCCCCCACATCCCAAACATGTGCGGGTTTGAAGGTTAATTTGTCTCCATAAAAATTGCCCCTAGTGTGCAGGGAGTGGATGACAAAGTGAGAGAATATAGAATTAGTGCACGGGTGATCGATGGGTCAGCGTCGACTCAGAGGGCCGAAGGGCCTGTTTTTCCAAAAAGATGTTTGGAATGATTGGTCCAGGGAGTGAGTACACAAACTACAATTAAGGATCAAAGCTGAATAAATACTCCTTGGTGCATTGGTAATCACTCCTTCAATCACTTTATTACTGATTCGGAGCAGTCTGATAATTGGGCAAATCATAGAACACAGTACAGTACAGGAACAGGCCCTTCAGCCCATAATATCTGTGTGGAACATAATGTCAAAATAAACTAAACTCATCTGCCTGCACACGGCACCCAGCACTCTGTATAAAAAAACTTGCTCCACACATCTCCTTTAAACTTTGCCCCTCTCACCTTAAAGCTATGTCCTGGATTTTGAGGGAAGAAATTAGGTGGGAGATTTTCTACAGGCTTATGGATTCCAACATCACAACTGTCCAAGGGCAACTTCAGGTAGACACAAAACGCTGGACAACGCAATGGGTCAGGCAGCATCTCTGGAGAAAAGAAATAGGTGATGTTTCGGGTTGAGACCCCTCTTCAGACAACTTCATGTGTGACCACTCCTGGAGTTGAAACTTTAGTAGATATGAGCATCTCTAACCTAAACCAAACTAAACATTCCATTCTTAATGTATAAAGACTGGATTGATTTTAGCAAGGCTTTTGAATCATCTGTAAATGGTGAGATTGCAATTATTACAGTAATGTACTCTGTCAGGGATTATTATTAATATTGTATGTTTATTTTTGGTGGGGATGCAGCATTCAGAGTCAATGTCTCCAATTAAAGCTGCTGTCAGATGATGGTGTAGGTTTACACACCATGGGGGGAAGGGGGCTCTATTAAAAGGCGGGTTGATTCATTGCACATGACGTCAGGAAACAGCTGAGAACACCAGACCCAACAAATGCTTTGGAACCTGACAACAAACCAGATCTACTAAGTTTCAACTCCAGGAGTAGTCACACATGAAGTTGTCTGAAGAGAGGTCTCAACCCGAAACGTCACCTATTTCTTTTCTCCAGAGATGCTGCCTGACCCGTTGAGTTGTCCTGCATTTTGTGTCTACCTGAAGTTGCCCTTGTACAGTTGTGATGTTGGAATCCATAAGCCTGTAGAAAATTTCCCACCTAATTTCTTCCCTCCAAATCCAGGACATAGCTTTAAGGTGAGAGGGGCAAAGTTTAAAGGAGATGACCAAGTGGACCCGTTGGGCCCAAACCTCTCCCGCATTGGTGCAACACCCTCTCCTTCCCCCTCCCCCTCTTCCCATCTCCTCCCTCTCCCCCCTCTCCCCTCCCCCCTCCCCCCTCCTCCCCTCAACTTCTCCTCTCCCCCCACCCCCTCCCCTCCCCTCTTCCCCTCCCCCACTCCATCCCCCTCAACTCCCCTTATCCTCCCTCCTCCCCCCTCCCCCTCCCTCCCTCCCTCCCTCCCTCCCTAGGAGATAGATTTAAACTTTAAAATGTGAACAACTTAAAAAATATAACACCGATTTCAATGAAACTTCTTCCATTAGCACCAAAGGGATGGTGAGTCGGGTGGACCTAAAATTGTCGCGCTATCGTGTATCGTTTTGGCTGTAGTTCAGGAACAAACAAACAATCAAACGAGAGTTTTAGTATATAAAATAGAGCAAGTGGTCCCGTTGGGCAACAAACGAGCGTTTTAATATATAGATGTGCGGAGCAGTTTTTTTATATGGAGTGCTGGGTGTCATGTGCAGGCAGATAAGATTAGTTTATTTTGACACTATGTTCAACACAGATATTATGGGCTGAAGGGCCTGTTACTGTACTGTACTGTGTTCTATGGTTTTGCCCAATTATCAGACTGCTCCGAATCAGTAATAAAGTGATTGAAGGAGTGATTACCAATGCACCAAGAAGTATTTATTCAGCTTTGATCCTTAATTACAGTTTGTGTACTCACTATCTGGACCATTCATTCCAAAAATCTTTTGATTTGCAATCCTTCCACTATCATAGACGTCCATTGACTGTTAGTTTAATTTAGAGACACAGACTCCTTGGCCTACTGACCAACGATTACGCCACACACTAGCACCATCCCACTTGCAGGGGACAATTTACAATCTTTATCAAAGCCAATTAACCTACTAACCCGTATGTCTTTGGAATGTGGGAGGAAACCGGAACGCCTGGGGAAAACCCACTCGGTCACGAGGAGAATGTACAGACTCTGTACAGACAGCACCCATAGTCAGGATCAAACTCGGATCTAAGCAGCTGTCAGGCAGCAACTTTACCACTGCGCCACCATGCTGACATATACCGTGACGATTGTGCCTTCGACATATTTGATCTACTGCAGCAACTCAGCAAGGATTTTTCAATAATACCACCATCTTGGAGGATGAGGTGAAAAAGGGATAATCAGAATGCAGTGCAAAAGATGCCAACCAAATCAGGAAACCATCATATGATTTGCTTATCTGAAGAGTAACTCCAAAGAGCTTGTGAAGCAGACAAACCAGACCACCAGACGACACAACCACCTCAATCTGACCACATACAACCTACAATTTCATTGCTTTGCAAACAAGGTCTGCTGCTCCTTGGGTGTTCTACGGTGAGGGAGAAGGCTGCTACCTCTGTCTAGTGCTGACACACATTGCTGAGTGGCCCTCTGTGCAATGGGTGTAACTGTGCGCTGTAGGTATTGCTTATCCTGGAGCTGGACTATGTGTTTGGGCACCAGCCCAATGTATTTCAGATACTTTATTTAAAATGTAGAACCATTCAGTTTAGTTTAGTTTAGTTTAGTTTAGTTTAGTTTAGTTTAGTTTAGTTTAGTTTAGTTTAGTTGAGTTTAGAGATACAGCGCGGTAACTGGCCCTTTGGCCCACTGAGTCCACGCTGACCATCGATCACCCGAACACACTAGTTCTACGTCCTACACACTAGGGGCAATTTACGGAAGCCAATTTATCTGCAAACTTGCACATCTTTGAAATGTAGGAGGGAACAGCTGGAGCAGCCGGAGAAAACCCAAGCGGTCATGGGGAGGAGATACAAACTCTGCACAGTCAGCACCTGTAGTTGGGATCAAACCCAGGACTCTGATGCTGTGAAGCAGCAGCTCCACCACTCCACCACTGTGCCTCCCTTAATTCAATTTAAGTTGGCCATGTTGTGCTGTTAAAGCAAGGCAAGTCCTGACTCCAAGATGCTCCGACATCTAAAATCACAACAGTCAGAAAAAAATTGGAACAATGCTAAACTATGTGAGTATGATGAACGGTGAACAAAAAAAGAGGCAGTATTCACTGCAACAGATCCAGCGAGCACGGAAAAATTCAGAGAAAGACAAGGAAGATCAGAAACTTCAGCTGCTCGAGAAGGGGACCAGCAGTAACCACTCCACTGTAAGTGTATTCAGATACTCTCTCAGTGGCTTTGCAGAGATTAGACTTGTCTTACAGAGATACAAGGCTTGGGAGGCTTCAGACTGATCAACTGCTAGGCGGAGAAGCAGCGGAATTGTTAAACCAAGATCAAACACCAGTCTGACAGATGAGGTATAGTGAGGAAAGCAATTTCTCACGTTAGCTAATCTAACACTGGTTACAGCACTGGAAGCGATAGAGATAGTAAAGTTAATTTGATACTAGACCATGGAGACTTCTGCAGGACTGTTGTAGCTGATTGATTTACAAGGATAGATCTCCTGATCTGTTAGACCCATGACAGGAGTTGAATGGGCGAAGAACACCTCAAATGGGAAATCTATAGGCCTATTACTTATCCAATTTGTGAAAAATGTTCAACTTTCCAAAGGCAAGAAAACTGATGTAAACAACACATCCAGTTTACACAGTGGCACACACTGAATGTAAATTTATACAGGCAGTTGACAACCATGGATTCTTATGTATTTTCACTGAACATGTTTCCTAGTTAACTTATGAGGGGCATATGTGTTGAATTAATTTCTTGCACAAGTTAGCAGTTTTCTCCATTCCCTATTTCCTCACTTCAACACATGCCATCCCTAGATTTGGCTACCAGATGGTTGTCATCAGCCAGACCCTACTTATGGGCAACCTTGTCCCTCCAAATGGAAGCCTTCCTTACACTCAGGAGATATGAAAGAGGAGAGAGAGATTTCTTAGAAGATATCATCAGGTTTCATCCTCCAATTCAATGGATTTACAAAGAAAGAACTTGCAATTTCTCCCATTTTTAGACTTTGGAGATAACATGTGGAAACAGGCCCTTCGGCCCACCGAGTCCACGCTGACCAGAGATCACCCCGTACACTAGACCTATCCTACATACTACAACTTACCAAAGCCAATTAACCTACAAACCTGAATATTTTGGAGTGTGGGAGGAAGCCGGAGCACCCGGAGAAAACCCACGCGGTCACAGGGAGAACGTACAAACTTCATATAGACAGCATCCGTAGTCAGGATCGAACCTAGGTCTTTGGCGCTGTAAGGCAGCAACTCTACCACAGTATCACTGTACCCTATCTTTGTGGCATCTCATAGCACTTTGTGGCAATGAATCATTTTCAAAGAGAAGTCAATGTTGTTTTGACGATGTGGCAACCAATCTGCCTGCACCAAAGGTCATACAAAAAGCAAATGAAGGAAATGTAAAATACATTCATGGTGAGGATTGAGGAAGGATGCTTGCTTAGATATGAGACCATTATTTTTTCTTTATCAATTGTACCCTAATATATTTTCTGTCCATTTAAGCAAGCAAATGTTCAGTGTCTCAATTGAAAGATAATACCTCCTACAACATAGTAGACTGCGGAGAAGGATCACCTTAGATTAAGAGGCAATAAGATATGAACACAGAATGCATTGACATGCAGGCAAGTGGTACCAGCTGATCTGGGTAGGATTATATGAGGATTAACATCTGGCTTTGTTCTCTCACATTCAAGATGGAGGTAGTGATCGGCTGGGATTCCTCAGGGATTTTAAGGATTCCCCAATCCTTAAAACCCCACCCTATACTCTAGGGTTCTGTGAAGAGAGTGAAATGAAATTCACTGTCACAAATTCATAAGTTCATAAGTCATAGAAGCAGAATGGGCCATTTGGCCCATTCGGTCTACTCCACCATTCAGTCATGGCTGATCTATATTTCCTTCTCAACCCCATTCTCCTGCCTTCTCCCCCATAGTTGTTCACACGCTTACTGATCAAGAATCTGTGATCCACCTTAAAAATACTAAATGACGGCCTCCACAGGTGTCTGTGACAATGAATTGTACAGGTTCACCACCCTCTGACTAAAGAAATTCTTCCTCATCTCCTTTCTATAGGTTCATCCTAAGGACCTTTCACTAATATATTACGTAGCCTGGAATTTTTCATCCCTTATTCTAACAGGACAATGCTCAACTCTCTTTCTCCACTGCAGGGTGAAGATTTTGTTAATGAGTAATAATGTGATTCTCTTACTGGCGGAATGAGGGCACTATAAATTATAAAATGCCTTCTGCTGCAAGTGGATAAAACATATAAAACCTGAATAGTTTCATTCAGTAATGAATACATGAAAGAAAATAATCGGTCAGCTGGAATTATATAAGCAGATGAAGTGTAAATAATTGATATAGAGATAAAGATAAACAAATTGAAGCAGTTGTTCTGGATTAATGATATTACTACTGGACCAATAACCAACAGAAATGCTTCAAAATAATTCTTTCACTCTTCCAACTATCTTACTTTTTAACAAAGATCATTATGCGGTGTTCTTGCATGGCTCGGTGTGATCGTGACTTGCAGTACATCACACACCATTTGGAGAGAGCGAGAGACAGTGTAGGAGAGAAGTAGCAAGTACCAATAGTGGGTGTGTGGTGTTGTGAGTACAGGATGGAGAAACAAATAGGCCAGAACACAAGATGCAGGAAAAGCAGACAAAAAAACCCCGCAGATATTGAAACTGGAGGCATCAGAGAAGATATTTTTATTCTGGCGCCAAGGCACTTTGGTTTGACTGAGAGCAGGATAATGAGAAGAAATGAGAAGGAAAACATAATGAGCCTACAAGCCCTTTGAACTTTACATAAGTAGGTTCCCCAAGGAGCATGGAAGCCAGCAACTCTACCTCACCGCACACAATTGTTCAATTGGTCCAGCATCCAATTGTTCAATGTGTCAGAACCCTAGGCAATCTAATATACCTCTTCATATCTACAGTTTTCTTCTCACCGACTCTCAGTCTGAAGAAGGGTCTTGACCCAAAATGTCGCCGATTCATTTTCGCCAGAGATGCTTCCTGACCCGTTGAGTTACTCCAGCATTTTGTGTCCATCTTTGGTGTAAACCAGCATCTGGAGTTCCTTCCAACACAATCTAATATGCTTAATCACATGAAAATATAACCTGTCTTTACCAGAAAATGTTTTCCAATTTTATCTTCTGGCTCAAAAGGTTTCTTCAGGGGTTTCAGCCTTAATTTCCCTCGGACTGTGTCCAATGTTTAAATCCGAATAGAACTGGGTATAATACTCAAGGTGTCATTGGACCAGAGCACAAATCAGCCGGATAAGGATCTCTATTGATCTATATTCAACTTTTAAGGGAAGATTGGAACATGGATAAGCCATTTGATTCCTCGAGCCTCTTGCATCATTCAATTAATTCATGTCCGATTTGTCCTGTATCTCAACTCCATTAATCTCCTTTGACTCTTTGTACCTGAAGACCCCTTGCCTGAGCAGGCTGCCATAATTCTTGACTTTGAATTTTCCAATTTGTTTCACATCAACAATATTACGAGGGTAAGTTTCAAAGCTACATTTTATCAACAACGATATTACTGTGAACTTACGTCCAAGCTACCCTCGCCAAAGAAAATAATTCCTCTGTGGCTCTTAATGTTAAACTCCACACTTTGATCACTCAAACTAAATAGAAGCTTAGTCTACATGAGCTGCCTTCATAATTTAACCCTCTCTATTCTCATATTACTTTAGCTTAACAATTGGTTGAGAAGGGTGAGGTCAGTATAGGCAACTGAACCTCCCTGTGAGGGCAGATGAAAAATAACCCCCAGGTTGCCTCCAGATCAAAATCGTCTGGTCTCAAGTCAACCAGGTAAGACGAGGTTACACGAGGTTAGTTTGGTTTGTTTGGAGATACAACATGGAAACAGGCAGTCTGCCCACCGAGCCCACGCCGAGCATCTGTTCAGACCAGTTCAATGTTATCCCATCCACTCCCTACTTACGAGGGGCAATTTACAGAGGCCAATTAACCTGGAAGCCTGCCCATCCTTGGAATGTGGGAGGAAACCGGAGCACCCGGAGTAAACCCACGTAGTCACAGATAGAACATGAAAACCCCACATCGACAGCACCCAAGGTCAGGATCGAACCAAGGTTTTTGGAGCTGTGAAGCAGCAGCTTGACCAGCTGCGTCACTGAGCTGCCCATGGGACTACAATGACAGGCGACCAATGCAGCATGTTTTAGTTGCCCACAGCTCAAGGATGGGCCACGCATGTTTGGGCTGAGTTTAACTCACGAGCTTTCATTTATGCCCAACAGTGACACGATCTATGAATTTTATGATGAATATGAGAGCAAGGTGCCATGTAAATGCACATCTCCATTTCCTTGGTTGAATGATGCTTTGCATTATTTGGACATAATGAATGCAACCAAGATTCCTAGTTTCATTCTGTTTCATCTTTTTTCATCAAACTGAATATGCAAGTGTGTGATGATATGAGCTTTCAAGCTAATTATTCAAAAACAAAGATTTACTTCACATATGCTTCTCAAAGTGGCATTGCTTGAATTTGTAATCTTTCTTTTGACACTCATCCGTGATGTTTAGATGCCTTCATTTTTTCTCTTTCTATCTTTCCTCTTTTTTCTCTTTTTACCTCGGTATCAAAAGAGTAATTGATTGCCTATAGATTTGTCCTTGAGCAGTGGCAAGGTGCTAGAAATAAGCAGTTTTTTTCATCAGATACCCAGTCCGAAGAAGAGTCTCGACCCGGATCGTCACCCATTCCTTCTGTCCAGAGATGCTGCCTGACCCGCTGAGTTGCTCCAGCTTTGTGTGTCTTCGGTTTAAACTGCATCTGCAGTTCCTTCGTACACACTCAGTCTACACTGACATGGTTTCTTCAGTGAACAAATGTGGCTTTGAAGGCCAAGATGAGGACAGAAAAATAATGATACCTACTAGCTTATGGTTGAAAGTACCATAACTTCAAGCTACAATCAAATCAAAGCGGAATCACTATGCACTATACCAGCACATTAATCCCACATTCCCAAACCATCAGCAGATGTACAAAATCACAGAAAACTAAAGACACACAGATGGCCATTTGGCCCATCATATGCAAACCAGCAGATCTACACTCCATTTCTTGTAATAATTGGACAGATTGTGTTTGATCTGCGGAAGCAGACAGAAGAAAGATCCCAAAACATCACCTTTCCATGTTCTCCAGGTTCTGCCTGACCTGCCTGACCTGCTGAGTTACTCCAGCATTTTTGTGTTTAATCTGGCTTGTTGCCTGTGCTCACCAGCTGTTAGATAGAGCTCTAGGGGCTAGTGGAATCAAGGGATATAGGGGGAAGGCAGGCACAGGTTACTGATTAGCCATAGTCACAATGAATGGCGGTGCTGGCTTGAAGGGCCAAATGGCCTCCTCCTGCACCTATTTTCTATATTTCTATGTTTCTAAGTTACCCACCTTTTGAATTCCTCAATCAATCTTATGGCCTGGTTACCAGTGCTGTGTCATTAGGCAGAGCAAGCAGCAAGAGACAACGAGGTTTCACTGAGGCCACCTTTGATCCTCCTTGATGCCCTTTTGATAGCTCATTGCTGTCAAAGAACTTTGCAGATAGACCCAACATGCTGGAATAACTCACCGGGACAGGCAGCATCTCTGGAGAGAAGAAATAGGTGACTTTCGGTTCGAGAACCATCTTTAATCCCTAAAATGTCACCCATTCATTCTCTCCAGAGATGCTGCCTGTCCTGCTAAGTTACTCCAGCATTTTGTGTCTATCTTCAGTTTAAACCAGCATCTGCAGTTCCTTCCTACAAAGAACTTTGCAGGTCTAGTTTAGTTTAGTTTAGATTAGTTTATCGAGGTACAGTGAAAAGCTTTTGCCGCGTGCTAACCATTCAGCGGGCAGACAACACATGATTACAATCGAGCCATTCACAGTGCACAGATACGTGATAAAGGGAATGACGTGAATAATGTTTAGTGCAAGTTAAAGCCAGTAAAGTCCGATCAAAGATTGTCCGAGGCTCTCCAATTAGAATGACCAAAAAAAGCAGTTGAAATAAATGTAAAATAATTAAAACTATACATGTAGAAATACTTTGAAATATATTCGAGCACTTGTAGTTAATTATAAACATGAAATAAAATATAACAACATAAACAAACCACTTATCTGCATTTAGCTTCTAAATTGTTGAAGAAGGGTCTCGACCTGAAAAGTCACCCATTCCTTCTCTCCTGAGATGCTGCCTGACCTGCTGAGTTACTCCAGCATTTTGTGAATAAATACCTTCGATTTGTACCAGCATCTGCAGTTATTTTCTTATATAGCTTCTAAATTGGGGTCAGTAATCCATTCAAATATAGGGGAAAGGGTTTCTTTCACCCCCATCACATCGGAAGCTGCTGTTTATCTGTACCCCAATTTCAGACATTGTGGAGTGTTCAGCTCTGCTGATTTTCACTTACTATTAGAAGAGCCAGAAACAGATACCGCTGAGTAAGAACAAGTGTCTTATAATTTTATCACCTAGTTAAATTATAGCCCTCGATAAGTATATACTCCAAGGCACAAGGAACTGCAGATTCTGGTTTACTAAAAAAGATACAAAGTGCTGCAGTAATTCAACCGGTCAGCCAGCATCTCTGGAGAACATAGACAGAACATCTGAAGAAGCAACCCGGCCCGAAAAGTCACCTATCCACGTCCATCAGAAATGCTTTGTGACTCCAGCACAGTGTAGCTTTTTTTTAGTACGTACTCCAGTTCACTACAAAGGCAGGATTTGCCTTGAACTAGTTCATGTGAAAAACGGGTTGTATTTTTCATTAATGTAGGGATCAATATTTTAAATTAAAAGTTTTCTCGTGCAATAATTGAGTTAAATAATCTGTATAAACGGCTGAGACAAGTATGTTTTCTTCTCGAAAAATCCACTCCTCTGACAGAAGATGCAGTACTGTAATTATTTATTCATTAGCAGAAAAATAACAGAAAGCAGGAGCCAATTGAGCAGGTTAAGAAATTGTGGGGCAGATCTTTTGGTCCACCAAAAGCTTTTTCTTTTGATTTAGCAATCATTCTGTTGGACAGCCGGATTGACTGATTGCAGTGTTCTTCTCCACTAATGTACAGCCATCCAATTAGCATGAAAATGCACTTCACCGTGAAGCATACACTTTAGCATCGGGACACTTCACAAGTAGCATATCATGACTTGTTCGTTAATGCTAACTAGTTGGCACAAAGCGTTGGTCACCTCGGCCATTGCACAATCACCAAGCCATTGAGCTAAAACATGCATCCTACTTTCCATTCCTTGCCTAATCCATTACGTCTCCTCCACTGATTTGACCCCACTGCATTGCACTGCCCTCCCACAGAAAAAGATGCATGCAAGACCCTGGAAAGCATAAACCACTTCCCACTTCTGGGGATTCCACTTTTGGTAAACACAGGCATCAATGATAAAATGCACCTTTGCCTTCAATACGCGGACTACCAGCTGCAAGGAAAAACACCATAAACACTGTCTCTGCAAAATCTTCCAGATTCATTTGAAGAATAAGCAAATTTGTATTGGCATCCATGGCTAATATCTCCAGCACTGGCATCCACCCACAAGCTCATATCTCCAGCACTGAGGCCCTAGTTCTGCTCCAGCAACTACATTGGGGAAACCGCAATGTTGGCTGCCTGACAGCAGGCTCTCTACCCTGAGCTCTGTTGGGGGGCAACACAACCGCCCAGTTAGTAGAGCTGTTGCCTTACATCTCCAGTGATCAAGGTTCAACATTGACCTGCGGTGCAGTCTGCGTGAAGTTTGAATATTCTGCTTGAGACTGCATGCGTTTCCCCTGCGTATCATATCATATCATATCAGCGATCCCCGTACATTAACACTATCCTACACCCACTAGGGACAATATTTACATTTACCCAGCCAATTAACCTACATACCTGTACGTCTTTGGAGTTTTGGGTTTCCTCACATGTTCCAAAGGTGTGCAGTTCTGGTAGATATGATTGACCACTGTCGATTGCCCCCAGTGTGTAGGTGAGCGATAGAATCTGGGGGGAAGTTGATGAGAATGTGGAGAGAATTAAATGGAATTAGCGTGTGATTAATGTAACGTGTGCTTGATAGTCTGTGTGCTCTTGGTGGGCCAAATGGCCTGTGGTGTATGGCTGTGCGACTTTGACCATGGAAACAGTGGGGTAGAAAAAAAGATCAACGATGTCTTTAAACTTCCTTGAAGAAGAGCAATAATCTCTGCTACAAACCTCAAGACTTATCAAAGTGCAAAGGAATCACCTCCTGCCCCATTCACAGAGGAGTCTACTGTTCCCACACTGGTCTCATAGGCCACAAAAGCCTATGAGAAAGCCATTGGAAACAAGTTATCATCAGTCCCGAGGGATTAGGACGGTCTTTCAGCCTGCTTGTCCAAAGTGCGACCATAATCATGGAATGCTTCAAATTTACAGCAAAAAGAGGCCATTCAGCCCATCATATTCACAATGGTGAAACAAAATCCAAAATGGAGTAATTTAGATTCATTCTTTGTGGGATTAGGTGAATCACAATTTTCACAAATTAGGCATTAAGAGACAGAAGTCAGCAATTTCATCCTCCTTTACAGTTGACATAGCTTGGCCATTCCTTCTGTTTCTTTGAGGTGAATAATAAATGACAGTGACCTAATCGCTTATCTATAGACAATAGACAATAGACAATAGGTGCAGAAGTAGGCCATTCGGCCCTTCGCGCCAACACCGCCATTCAATGTGATCATGGTCGATCATCCACAATCAGTACCCCGTTCCTGCCTTCTCCCCATATCCCTTGACTCCACTATCTTTAAGAGCTCTATTTAACTCTCTCTTGAAAGCATCCAGAGAATTGGCCCCCACTGTCTTCTGAGGCAGAGAATTCCACAGATTCACAACTCTGAGTGAAAAAGTTTTCCCTCATCTCCGTTCTAAATGGCCTACCCCTTATTCTTAAACTGTGGCCCCTGGTTCTGGACTCCCCCAACATCGGGAACATGTTTCCTGCCTCTAGCGTGTCCAATCCCTTAAGAACCTTATATGTTTCAATAAGATCCTCTCTCATCTTTCTAAATTCCAGTGTTTTCAAGCCCAGTTACTCCATTCTTTCAACATGTGACAGTCCCGCCATCCTGGGAATTAACCTCGTGAACCTACGCTGCACTCCCTCAATAGCAAGAATGACCTTCCTCAAATTTGGAGACCAAAACTGCACACAATATTCCACGTGTGGTCTCACTAGGGCCCTGTACAACTTCAGAAGAACTTTGTTCTCTCCTCAACTCCTCTTGTTATGAATGCCAACATGCCATTAGCTTTCTTCACTGCCTGCTGCACCTGCATGCTTACTTTCAGTGACTGATGAACAAGGACACCCAGATCTCATACTTTCCCTTTTCCTAACTTGACACCATTCAGAAAATAATCTGCCTTCCTGTTCTTGCCATCAAAGTGGATAACCTCACATTTATCCACATTAAACTGCATCTGCCAGGCATCTGCCCACTGACCCAACCTGTCCAAGTCACTAGGCATCCACATAGCATCCTCCTCATAGTTCACACTGCCACCCAGCTTTGCATCATCTGCAAATTTGCCAATGTTACTTTTAATCCCTTCATCTAAGTCACTAATGTATATTGTAAATAGCTGCGGTCCCAGCACCGAGCCTTGCGGTACCCCACTAGTCACTGCCTGCCATTCTGAAAGGGACACATTAATCCCTACTCTTTGTTTCCTGTCTGCCAACCAATTTTCTATCCATGTCAGCACCATGTGCTCTAATTTTGCCCACTAATCTCCTATGTGGGACCGTATCATTTTAATGATAAGGGTTTTTTGGCATCTCAGTCCCTGTGCTCTCATCATGAAGTGAAGGAGGGAGGAGGGAAGTATTCTCCATCAACGTATTGAAATTGGGCTCCCACAATTCAGTTTAAAATGTAATGCTACATTGGTTTAGCTTGGGCACAAAACATGGCAGGTAAAACACTCTGGAGCTGCCAGTACCATATTGATGAATGATCTTTACATCTCTTCAGGTAGGCCAGGAGCAGGAATGCTCTCCTTGGACATTTCAAGAAAGCTATTGACCACACCTTTGGCTTCTCATTATTCTTGCCACAAATGCCAATGCATCTTTCTCAATTCATTGATATCGATGGATCTTCACCTGCACACTCTAACTTTCTTGGAAGTCTTCATAAGAGTCCCCACCTTTGAATCCTGACACCAGCAATGCAGCCCAACAGCTGGGTGGAAGATGAAGCACAAAAGAAAATAATATGTTTGCGATCCTGCTACATGGTTCATCGGCAACCATGCACATCATCAACTGTCCTAGTCCTGGTCCAACCATGTTGATGGAGTTGTCAAGAAAACAGTCCCTCTGCTTCCTCAGAAGTCGTGGAGCCATACAGTGCAGAAACAAGTCCTTCAGCCCAACTTGTCCATGCCGACTAACATATCCCATCTACATTAGTCTACAAAGGTTACCCCTCAGGTTCCTGTTAAATGTCCCCCCCCCCCCCCCTCTTTAAACCTATGTCCTCTGATTTTCAATTCCCCTACTCTAGGCAAAAAACTCTTGTGCTTTTATCCGATCTATTCCTCTCATGATTTTGTACAGAAGGCTAGCAGAAATTCAGCATGTCTCCTGTGCCTCTTACCAAGTTCCACAGAGACATCATAGAAAGCATCCCATCCAGATGCAAACACAGCTTGCAATGACAACTGCTGTCTCCCATGACCACAAGACACCATCCATCACACAAACTAGCCCCAGCCCCATCAACATCTCCATTTCACGCTGCCTTGGGAAAGCAGCTAACATAATCCAGGATCACTTATACCCTGGACATTCTCTCTTCTCCCTTCCCTCATCAGGGATTAGATACGAAAATGCAAAAAAATGTACCACTAGATTTGGTAACTGCTTCTTCCCTGCTGTAATCGGACCTCTCAAATGCTTTCCCTGAAGCTGAAACACTGCATTCTGCACTCTAATTATTTTCTCTTTTGCACCACCTCATGCAAGGTATGATTGGCTTGGATAGCATGCAAAGCAAAGGTCTTCACTGTATCTTGGTACACATGACTAATAATAAACCAATGCCGATACCAAGGCTTGGATCTACAGGCTTTCCCATCAGCCGTTAGCCGAAGCAGTTGACGGATTTAAATTCAATTTGTCAAATCAATGCAAAATAAGGAATAAAAGCTAGTTTAAGGAATAGCATTATGGAACTGTAGATTCCAATTCATTAACGTCCTTCAGGAAAACAAATCTGATGTCCTTACTTAGAATGGCCGGCATGGCATTCCAGACATATAATCACCTCACCCTGAGAAATCTATAGATTCTTAACTGCAGTCCAAAATAGTCCAATGTGCCACTCGTGTCAGGGACCAATTAAGGATGGAGAGTAAATGCCAGACATGCCAATAATGCCCATTTCCCGTTTTTAAAAAAAACAAGCAAAAAACATGGCCAGACTGGTTTGTTTTAAGGATTTAAGTTTTCATGCCTTCATATAGCACAGGTTCACTAAGACCTTTAACATCAAAGCCATTCTTTGTCAAGTCAAGCTTCTGTTATCCCGGTTTTATTGAATCCTTCAAAGCCCAAGTCCTTAAAGTCAGAAGAGTTATTGTAAACTTAAAACTCTGGCTTCAGATTTCAAAACTACATGTGTCATGGATCTAATGTGGTTGCCATGACGACCAAAAATGGTAGCTATGCATGGAGCCCAGCTGGTACAGGTTTTCTATTTTTTTTTTAATCCTTTTCAGTTCGTGCCAAGTTGACATATGTTGCAAAGGCTTCCGCAGATAGATTTGCACATGTTGTGGGGCAGCCCCGTCAGCTAAAAATTCCCCGTGTAAACAGAAACTCTATCAGGGTAAAACCTGAGTCAGCAGCTGGCAAATAGCAATGGATCCATGGACTATGCATTGAAAAATGGCACGCAAATCCCAAATCTCAGGCAGTTTGATCGTGGAAGAAATATAATGTAAATTCAGCACTTAAGCTACAGAGAGAGGTTTAACAGGTTGGGTCTTTATTCGTTGGAGTGTAGAAGGTTGAGGGGGGACTTGATAGAGGTTTTAAAAATTTTAAGAGGGACGGACAGAGTCGACGTGGGTAGGCTTTTCCCCTTGAGAGTGGGGAAGATTCCAACAAGGGGACATAACTTTAGAATTGAGGGACAAAAGTTTAGGGGTAACATGAGGAGTAACTTCTTTACTCAGAGGGTGGTGGCTGTATGGAATGGGCTTCCGGTGGAAGTGGTGGAGGCAGGCTCGATTTTATTATTTAAGAGTAAATTGGATAGGTATATGGATGAGAGGGGATTGGAGGGTTATGGTCTGAGAGCAGGTAGATGAGACTAGGTCAGAGAGAGTGGTCGGCGTGGACTGGTAGGGCCGAACGGGCCTGTTTCCGTGCTGTAGTTGTTATATGGTTATATGGTTATATAACTGAACTTTCAGGCAAAGTACGTTCTCCTTTTAAACGATAATCTGCAACCAGTTTGACTCATGCGTTTGTTATATCTAGCAAGGGAAAGCAGAGCATTTATTTTGCCATTTGCTCTTTTCCTATTTTTATAGTAGGCAGAATAGCAAGAGTGATAGAGTCAAAGGGTCATACGGCATGGAAACTGGTCCTTCGGCCCAACTTGCCCGCACCGACCAAGATGCCCCAAGAGAAATACAATTGGTACATGTGCACATGTGAGTTATATGCAGAGGGAACAAATGGTCAACTAATGCACTGTACAAAATAACCCAAAGAGATTGAGGAATGTTAATAGGTTCAGCTATGGTGCAGCAAAGTACAAAGCAAAAGTATGTTCTACTCTGTTATTACCAGTGGAAGATTAGTCATAAGGAGCATTGTTGGAGCAGTAAAATTCTCTGATTAGACAAGACCTTGTTTTTGCTGGTCCTCAAGGGTGTTTAGCAGGGTGAAGGGACGAAACTTTGCATCAGAGACTGTATTATGATAACATTCAGGGCAACGCTTATCAAAATTAGAGAGCCAAGCGTGGAATGGATAAGTTAGTTAAAGATACAGAAAAGGTAAACCGCAATGAGACCAACGGATATAGGTGCTGGTTAAATGGCAGAAGTAATATCAACTTCTGGAAATGTACATCCAAAGACAGTAACCAGAGCTCAGTATTTAACGTTGGATGGGAATTATTTAGTATGAACTTAATGGGTGTGGAGATTGAAAGAAGATGGCTTTCTTAAACAGTTGTTTTACTATCTTGTTGGAAACCCACAACATTAACGCACAATTTGCTGACAGCAGCGAGTCCTCTGCTCTCCACACTGCTGACCGACCGACAATGATCACACTTATTTGATGCAGTTATTGGTCAGACCTAGCTCTATGTCTCACAGTTAATTCCTGGCACACGGCAGAAGAATCCCGGCGAACCGTGGCCATGCCGGACAGCAGGCCCAGCTCGCCTGCCACGGAAGCGGGAACCCACCCGGAAAGATTCGGCGAACCACGCGGACATATGCAGAAAGACCCAGCGGGCTTCAGCCCCTTAGGGAGAAAACCACCGAGCCCGGCCCCAGCTCATGCCCTGAAGACCGGAGAACCAAAGAGGAGGGAGCTGGCAACAAAGGGCCCAAGGAGCTGGAAGGAAAGTGAACTGAGGTCGTACCTTCCGAGCCCTCAGGCTTGGGTGGGGGAGGTAGCCCCTGGCGCAAAGGTGACCAGGTGAGGACAGGGATGGCTGGTTAGCTGAATGATCCAGTGGAAGGCTTCTGATGGAGGCCCTGCAGCAGCCTGTGACTCGCCTGGATCGATGCCGCTCCATAAGACCGAACATGCAGACCGGACTTTGGAAATGGCTCCAAATCTGGCAACTCGATAAAGAATTTCACTGTGTTTTGCACATGTGACAATAAAGCACCATTGTACCATTGCACCAGAGCAGAGATTTCCATGACGCAGTATGGGATAGTGTTGGAGGTAACTGCGACCAGGGCTACTTTAGGAAAGGGTTGGTGGATGATATCTGTGGGTTGGTGGAATAAGACTTGTTCAACTAAAAGATTTTCAAAGCTGTAAATCACACCCCTTAGTTTAACTAATCGCATGGCTGTTAAAACACTGAAAGTGTTTGACAATTAAACCATTGGAAGCAGGCAAAAGATGGAAGCTTCTGAAATAATATTTTTTTAATTAAAACTATAAAAAGAATGAAAAACACTGGAAAATGACTTAAAACACCTTAATCCCCAAAATATTTAAAGAAACTATTAAAGAAGGTCTGAATTAGCCAATACTTACCGTGGCCCTTCAGAGCTGTTTTGCTCCATTAAAATCAATGCTGAACCTTGCAGATGTAAATGGTGTGGGAATTGCTGCAACTTTGAAATCCGTCTCTTGACTCCACGCATAGTCCAGATTCAGAGGATAGGATCAGAAAACAATTGACTGCAATTTCAGCACTTTTGTGTTTGCTGGGAAATCCCTGAAGTTGTTCAGTTAGGCTGGGAAATGCCAATAAATCCCTGAAAAATCAGCTTCGTTACCTTCAAATGTTCACATCCCAATCAATAATGCAACTCACGATCACAGAATTATTATGCCGCTGTATTTACGCACGGTTTAAAATTTTCAATAATAAGTGGGATTTTAAAAAAAGCTGCAGATGCTAGAAATCTGAAAGTGCTGAAAACAAGCAGCAGGTCAGGGAACGTCTGTGGAATGAGAATCAGAATTAATCTTTTAGGTCAAAAACTGGGAAAGAATGAAAATCTAGTCGGCACAGTGGCACACCGGAAGAATCGCTGCCTTACAGTGCCAGAGACCCAGGTTCGATCCTGGCTACGGGTGCTTGTCTGTACATTATTTGTACATTCACCCCATGACCTTCGTTTGTTTTCTCCAGGTTCTCCGTTTTCCTCCCACAGTCCAAATATGTAGAGGTTTGCAGGTTAATTGGCTTGGTATAATTGTGAATTGTCCCTGGTGTATGTAGGATAGTTTAATGTGCAGGGATCGCTGGTCGGCATGGACTCGTTGGGTCGAAGGGCCTGTTTTCGTGCTGTATCTCTAAACTAAACTAAACTAAACTAAACTAGTTAAAGTTTCAAAAGAAGGCAAGGGAGTGGACAGACAATACAAATGTTATGTCTCTGATAGTGTGAGGCTAGAGTTAGCCGGAATAGTCATGAGATATTCCCACAGTATTATAAAACCAGCTTGTTTCTCTCTCTTCAATGGTTCTGATGAAAGGTTTTTGACTTGAAGCATTAACTCTGCTTCTCTTTCCACAGATGCCATCTAACCTACTGAGTGCTTCCAGCTCTTTTTGTTTTAATTTATATCTTTAGTGGTTGGTTTTAATGGAACTTGTCCAAGCAACTTTGCACTTAAGGAAGATTAACTGCGCAGCAATTCTGCTAGAGGCAGTTTGGGGTAAAGGCTATTGTGGGTTCTCATTTATCTGTACACAAACAGGCAAGTAACATCTGTATGCATCTTCTTTATCCTTGCAAAATTGGCTAGTGTTCAGGAAATCCCTAAATGATTGAGTAGAAATGTTCACCAAAGCAAGTTCGCTGTGAGCCTCAGAAAGTAAATACCATCTGGGCAAAAATAAAAGGTCCCTTCAATTAAATAACAAGCGGCACAGTGGCAGAGTGGTTGAGCGACAGCCTTGCAGCACCAGAGGCCCGGGTTCCATCCTGACTATGGGTGCTTGTTTGTACAGAGATTTTATGTTCTCCTCGTGACCTGCATGGGTTTTCTCCCAAGTTCTTCGGTTTTCTCCCACATTCCAAAGATAAGCAGGTTTGTAGGTTAATTGGCTTGGTATAAATGTAAATTGTCGTTAGCGTGTGTAGGATAGCGTTAGTGTGGGGGGATTGCTGATCGGTGCGGACTTGGTGGGCCTGAAAGACCTGATTCTGCGCTGTATCTAAACTAAACTAAACTAAACTAAACTAAACTAAACTAAACTAAACTAAACTAAACTAAACAAAACTAAACTAAACTAAACTAAACTAAACTAAACTAAACTAAACTAAACTAAACTAAACATTGCATTAGGCCTTCTCATCTATTCGATAATTCTGTTGTATATTAGTGTATATTCTTTTTTAACAATCATAGAAGACGTTTTAGGGGGAAAAAAGCAGTGAGAATTATTTACAGCCGCTGAATTAAGCAAACTCTATTTATTGTAAATGGTATTCTGAAACGCTTACTGACATTATGCGGATTGTGATGGGGATGCTTCATTTGATTGAAGTTGTACATAACTACAAATGCATGTGTGTAAGCATGTCCCAGGTGCATCCCAGGCAAGAGCTCAACTCCACAGGTCAGCTCACACGTTTGCTCTGATGCTCTTGTGGTTGTTCGACGTTATGGAGCACATTGTGAACTCTTAATATTCGCAGGGCATCACAAGTTATTTTTGTCACACTTGAAGACGTGAACTCGGTGAAATACATTGAAAATTGAAAATGATTTAGATGACAGTGTGAAAAATTTCTTCCCAGTGACTTTTACTGGAGCTAAGAATGAACATGCTGATATAGCTTGAAATTAGGAATGCAAATGAAATGTTATCTTCCACTGCAATAAGAGAGGGTTGTCTTGAAATTCATCCCTGAGTGCTAAATGTGTGTATGGTAACATCAGCACATTGTTCCCTGCTTCTGGGTTTTACTCAATTGACTTTGAGAGCAGAATATAAAGCACTGATGCTGTTCGGAAATACATTTTCTGCTGCTGACCATCCAAGAATTTCTAGGCAAGACACATGAAACCATACCTGGGTATAGTCATAGAATCATAGTGTGATACAGCGTGAAAACAGGCCATTCAGCCCAACTTGCCCACACTGGCCAAGATGTCCCAGCTACATGTCCCACCTGCCTGCATTTGGCTCACATCCCTCTAAACCTATCTATGTACCATTCTGATTGTTTCTTAAACATTGTGATGGTCCCTGCCTCAACTACCTCCTCTGGCAGGTCGTTCCATACACCCACAGCCCTTTGTCTGAAAAACTTACCCCACAGGTTCCTATTAAATCTTTTCCCTGTTTTCCCCGTATAGTTTTAGTTTTCTCATCCCTATAGAAGGATACACTTATTTCAGATATGTTGGGATGACAAATTGACAAATTGATTCCTGGAAAGAGACAGCTGGCATGTGTGGAAAGATTTTGTACATTGAATACTGCCCAATGCTGCTAACCCCCTGCAACACACACTAAAGTTGCAATGAAGGAGAGAGAGACTCCTGGAAAAATACCACAGGTTTCAGTGAAAGGGGTCTGGCATTCCCATCTGTGCTGTAAGTACCTGGATCTGTGTGCCCAATGGGCCGGTATATCTCCAAGGATCACCATGGAAAGATGTGGCAAGGGGCGACTCCAAATGCCACCTCAAGATGTGAGAGTCCCCACTCATTCAAACAATGCACATATAAATATCATGTTCACACAAGAGATGTTAGGGTAAGCTGGCCAACACTGAACATGTCTGGAGAGGACTATTTCTGTTAATATATCAGGATTCATTCATTGTGTAGGAAGCAACTACAGATGTTGGTTTACACCAAAGATAGGCACAAACTGCTGGAGTAACAGCGGGACAGGCAGCATCTCTGGAGAGAAGGAATGAGTGATGTTTCGGGTTGAAGAAGGGTCTCAACCCGGAACGTCACCCATTTCTTCTATCCAGGATTCATACATTGATACATAACAATTGGAATAAATAATCCAGCAAAACAGGCAATAAAGGATGACCATGTGTCAAGAAGTCTCTCACAGCTAATTACTGGCAAGCTTTATTGATGTTAAGGATTTAAGTGAGGTACAAGATCACATTTTCGGATTGAGTTCTATTATTTAGCAGGCTTCTTATGAAAAATGTCCATGTACGAGGAAGTCCCTAATTGTCCACCAGTTGTTGCTTTCCTTTTCACTTTGTTATTACAATACTGGAGGCCATTCAGCCCACCGGGGTCCAAACCAGCTACCAGCAGACAGAGAACCTCTATTATTCCCACCTCCAATCCCACCACAGTATTTCCCTACAACCTATCGTCTTTCACATTCGCATAAGCTCCCCATTTGGTACCTTTTGCCACTTATTACAACAGTGGGTAACCTACCAGTGCAGCCTTGGGAAGTAAAAAATGACACGAAGTGCTGGAGTAACTCAATGGGTCCTTTTTTGTAAACCAGCATCAGCAGTTCCTTGTGTCACCTTGAGAAGTAAGGGTGGACTTGTTCTGCTGGGATATACCTCAGTGGCCTACTCCTCCGCTCATTCTCCTGCTCCTCTTATTCCTGTTGTTCTTCAGCCTACACTTCAAGCTCTTTGGGTTGCTTATCCCCCCACCATGAGTGTTGCCTGCTAGGTTGTGTAGAGTGCAGCAGTTAATGCTGAGGCCTCAGTGATTAGCAAACAGCTGCTGCATCGTGACCTGGATTGTTTCTGGCGTAAGAATTTTATATTCAGGAGAGACATTGCTGGTAATGACATCAGTCACATTGTGTTTAGTTTAAGAAAATAACTGCAGATGCTGGTACATTCACAAAATGCTGGAGTAACTCAGCAGGTCAGGCAGCATCTCAGGAGAGAAGGAATGGGTGACGTTTCGGGTCGAGACCCTTCTTCAGTTTAGTTTAGTTTAGTTTAGTTTAGTTTAGTTTAGTCTAGTTTAGTTTAGTTTAGTCTAGTTTAGTTTAGTTTAGTTTAGTTTAGTTTAGTTTAGTTTAGTTTAGTTTAGTTTAGTTTAGTTTAGTTTAGTTTAGTTTAGTTTAGTTTAGTTTAGTTTAGAGATACAGCCTGGAAACAGGCCCTTCAGCCCACTGAGCCCAGGCCGACCGTCGATCACCCGCACACTATTCGATGTTATCCCACATTCACATCCTACATACTAAAGGCTATTTATAGAAGCCAATTAACCTACAAACTTGCACCTCTTTGGAACGTCGGAGGAACCCGGAGCAGACGGAGAAAACCCACGAGGTCACAGGGAGAACGTACAAACTCCCCACAGACAGCTCCCACGGTCGGGATCAAACCCGGGTCTGTGCACGATTATGATATCAAATTAAACTAATCCCTTCTGCCTTCATATGACCCATATCCATCCATTCCCTGCACATCCTTGAGCCTATCTAAAAGCCTCTTAATTGGCATTATTATATCTGCTTCCACTAACATGCTCCAGATACCCACCACTCACTGCGTAAAAAACCCCATCCTGCATGGGCGGCACGGTAGCGCAGCGGTAGAGTTGCTGCTTTACAGCGAATGCAGCGCCGGAGACTCAGGTTCGATCCTGACTACGGGTGCTGTACTGTAAGGAGTTTGTACGTTCTCCCCGTGACCTGCGTGGGTTTTCTCCGAGATCTTCGGTTTCCTCCCACACTCCAAAGACGTACAGGTATGTAGGTTAATTGGCTGGGTAAATGTGAAAAATTGTCCCTAGTGGGTGTAGGATAGTATTAATGTACGGGGATCGCTGGGCGGCACGGACTTGGAGGGCCGAAAAGGCCTGTTTCCGCGCTGTATGTATATGATATGATATGATATGCACATCCCATAGAACATAGATCAGTACGGCACAGGAATAGGCCCTCTGACCGGCAATGTTTGTGCCAAACACGATGCCAAATCCTTTAAACTTTCCCCCAATGACCTTGAAGCTACACCGTGTAATATTTGATATCCACCCTCTGCAAAGAAAGGTCTACCCTATCTGTGCCTCTCGTAATTTAACACATTTGTATCAGGTCTCCCTTCAGCCTCCGCCGTTCTAGGGAAAATAATGGAATACTGCCAGCTCAGCGATCACTGAGGTCAACTTTTACGACCTAAATGCTAAATGCTGCGATCAAATCAGCCTCATGTGTTGCCTCACTCTCTAGGAACTACAATCGGTTGTGAAGGTGTCCAGTCAGGTATCCCGGCGTCAGCAGTGGACACACATGCAACACCCACATAAGCAGGAAGTGCCTCTCAGATATTAGTGACTCTTCGGCCAAGGTCATGGGTTGCGCGCAAAAGCTCCAATTTATGCCAGCAAGGAAGGAAATGTAATGTCATTAGATGCACGGCCGGTGCCAGAGAAATGTCAGCCTTGCTAAATTGATTTGTGCCTGGGCCAATTTCCCACTGGGTGTAATTTCATTCAGGAAGAATTGCTCTTGCAATCTGACCTGGGCAAAACAACTTTTGTGAATGTTTTATACATAAAACTGGCCTCTTGCGGATCCAATTTCTTGACTTTCTCAGGTTTTCATATTTTGATTAGAATCACTTTTAATATGAAATACAAATGCAATACCATTTATATTACACTGATAACAGAACAATCGGTTCATTCCATTCACGTAGATTGTGTACTAGCTATTCACATTCAACATTTTTCCCTTCATGATTTGAGTTGTGATATTTGTCGTATTCATTTTTCTATAAGGCAGGAATCACTAGTCAGGCCAGTATTTACTGCACAATGCCTTGTTGTAAATCTCCTAATGTAGGTACTCAAACAGTGCTGTTGGTGAGGGTGTTTCAGGATTTGGATGCAGTGAACATAGAACAAGCACTGTTCACAATATCTATGCCAAACATGATGCCAAGACCATCTATGATCTACCTGCACTAAATCCATAGCTCTCCATTCCCTGCATATCCATGTATCTCCAAAAGCCTCTTAAATGCACTATCGAATCTGCCTCAACCACCAACCCCAGCAGTACGTTCCAGGCACTCACCATCCTCTGTATAAAAATTGGAGATGAAGGGCGGGTGATATATTTCCAAGTTAAAATGATGTGCTACATGTGAGATCATAAGATCATAAGTGATAGGAACAGAATTAGGCCATTTGTCCCATCGTCTACTCTGCCATTCAATCATGGCTGATCTAACTCTCCCTCCTAACCCCATTCTCCTGCCTTCTCCCCATAACCCCAGACACCTGTACTTGAGGAAGTAGGAGAGGCTGCAAGTCATGGGATTCTCAATGCCTGCTGCTCTTGTCCTCTTTAGGACAGTGGTTCGGAAGTTGGAGCAGCTGAGGGAAGCAACAGCAGAGCAATTTGTAGCCGGTGCATCATGTAGCCATTGTGTGATCGTGGTGAAGGGAGCGATGGCTTTGTCATGTTCTTCAATGTTATTGGAGTCGCACTCTTCCAGGGAATTAACTAACTTGTGCATAATTGAAAATGAGATGCTTTTGGATATGGAAAAAATGTTTCCACTAGTGGGAGAGTCTAGGACCAGAGGTCATAGCCTCAGAATAAAAGGACGTTTCTTTAGGAAAGAGATGCGGAGGAATCTCTCTAGTCAGAGGGTGGTGAATCAGTGGAATTCATTGCTACAGTAGGTTGTGGAGGCCATGTCATTGGATATTTTTAAGGCAGAGATAGATAGATTCTTGATTAGTACAGATGTCAGGGGTTATGGGAAGAA
Source organism: Rhinoraja longicauda (assembly GCF_053455715.1). Classification (NCBI taxonomy): domain Eukaryota; kingdom Metazoa; phylum Chordata; class Chondrichthyes; order Rajiformes; family Arhynchobatidae; genus Rhinoraja; species Rhinoraja longicauda. The sequence continues at coordinate 18,509,935 of NC_135975.1, read as the reverse complement.
GGCTGGAGAATGAGGTTGAGAGGGGAAGGTAGATCAGCCATGATTAAATGGCAGAGTAGATTTGATGGGCCATATGGCCTAATTCTGCTCCTAGACCTTATGGACATGAACGTTTGGGCATCAGGAGTCACTTGCCAAAGGATATCCAGCCTCTGTTGACCAGTTGCATGATATTTATGGGGCCAGTCCAGCTGAGTTTCTGGTCTCACAAGATGCTGACAGCAGGGTCTCATCAATAATGATGACATTGAATGTTAAAGGCATATATTTACTTTCTCCTTTTGGAATGAATAATTGGCTTAGTGAGATGAATTGTGCTGGCTGTGCTTGGCTGTTCAAAGGGAACCATTCATACAGAAGATAGGGTGGCATGGTGGCACAGAGTCAGATTCATTGGTAATATCTGATTCTGCCTGTGTGGAGTTTGCATGTTCTTTCCATGACTGCGTGGATTTTCCCTTGAGTGCTCCAGTTTCCTCCCAAGTCCCAAAGGTTCGATGGTTCTTTATTGTCGCATGTACTGAGGAAGAGTGGGGTTTTTTTTTCAGCATGCAGTTCAACGGAATATTACCAGACATAAACACAACCCTAGATTGGGTGCCAAGTGTACAAAGCGTGTGGGCTGCCAGATTAATTGGCCACTGTGAATAGCCCGCGGGAGATAGATGAGAGGTGGAATACAGGGAAAGTTTGCGAGAATGTAGGAAGAATAAAATGGGATCAGTGTCAATGGGTGTGCAATGATCAGCGTGGACTCAGTGGGCTGATGGGCCCATTTCCGTGCCATACAACTTCATGTTACACCTGAGCTTACACAACATCTACTCTGGGTCTGTGACTTACTGCCTGACTGACATATGTGCTCACATCTATCTCCATGGTCTATTATTGAACTGCAGGCTAATGCAACACAAACTGCTGAAGGACCTCAGCAAGTTGGGCAGCATCTGTGGAGAAGATTTACAAACAATGTTTCGGGTCAGGACCCTTCTTCAGACTTATCGAATGCTTTAAATGATTATTTTCACCCTGAAAAATAGGAAAAGTAAGTGACCCCTTAAATTTATTTTACTTTGATGTGTTTAATGATTTTAAAGTGATCTCGTGTGTTTTCAATTGACTTTATCGTTGATTTTTAAACTGTTTTAAAATTACTTCCAGCTATTTTAATGCCAATAACATTTAAAACTGTCAAAAACCTCGAAAATTAAATTTTAAAAAAAAAACAGATGCTGGAAGTCTTCAGCAAAATGGTGGAGATTCTCAGCACATCTGGCAGCATCTGTTGAATCAGACGCCGACAATGTTTCAGGTTGAAGGCCCTTCATCAGAACTGATTCTGACAAAGGGTCTCGGACCAGAACCGTTAACTCTGCATTTCTTTCCACAGATGCTGCCTGACTTTGCTGAGTGTTTCCAGCATTTTCTGCTTTTGTCTAGTCCATGGACAGCTTTGTCAGCTGTGCCTTTTGTCTAAACTGTCCACATGTCCTAGGACAAAGACTCACTGGTCTGTCACATGAGACCAAATGTCAGCTGAGACTTTGCTACTGGGTACTGCCAGGATCCAGAAGACCACATCCCATGGAAGATAGACACAAAAACCTGGAGTAGCTCAGCGGGTCTAGCAGCATCTCTGGAGGGAAGGAATAGAGGACTTTTGGGTCGAGGCCCTTCTTCAGACTGAACCCACTCGATCTGAAACGTCACCTACTCCTTTTCTCCAGAGATGCTGCCTGACCCGCTGAGTTACTCCAGCATTCTGTGTCTATTTTTGGCATAAACCAGCATCTGCAGTTCCTTCCTACACATATCCCATAACTAGGTGTGCAGTGGGACTTGCGAACAGCGTGGCTGGTGAATTCAGGTAGCAGGCTGATACCAGCGCCATACAGCCTGTCATCTTGAAATAGTACAAGATTATTTTTAGATGTGATTTTTTTTGCAAACAAGACACTGCCAGCGATTTAAACACCGTGTTAGCAATTCATCTTCTGCAGTATGTTCTATCCACAATTAACCCATCAAACATAAGGAGCTAATCTAGTCAATTATTTGAGATCAGCCACAGCAACAGATGCAGTAATAACATTATTTTATCATGTCATTTCAGTTTACAGGCTTATAATAAATAATAACATTAAAAGCTTATACTTATAAAGAACTTCTTGAAAGAATAAGCGTGACAAGACGTGTGTGATTTTGTGCATGTGCGTGTGCATGTGTGTGCGGGTGAGCGGATGCAAGCGTGTCTGCATCTGTGTGTGTGCTTGTGTGTGCATCCGTATGTGCACATGTTTGCTGACATCACCCAATTGTGGATAGTCACTCATCCATGTTCCAGGTCACAAATGATATGCAGATCTGGGAGAGCCAGGGTAACTGTGCTGTATTATAGAACAGTACTGTAGAACTGTAGCACTGTGGTAAAGCCGTAGAGTTGCACTAGCGCCAAAGACTAGGTTTTGATCCTGACTGACTAAAGGTGCTCTCTGTACAAAGCTTGTAATTTCTCCCCTTGACTGTGTGGGTTTTCTCCAGTTGCTCTGGCTTCCTCCCACATTCCAAAGACGTGCAGGTTTATAGGTTGATAGGCTTCCATAAAAAGAAAATGTAATTGTCCCCAGTGTGTAAGGTAGTATTAGTGTATGGGGTGATTTCTGGTCGGCGTGGACTCAGTGCGCCGAAGGGCCAGTTTCCGCTTTGTATCTCTGAAGTCCAAAGACGAAATTGGAAGAGCCTTCAGTGTTTCAAACGGATTCGAAACAACACACTTTATTTTATCAAAATGTGGAAGTTGATTTTGATTTGAGGCATGAGTTCTATGTCAGTCATCGGTTTCATTCTATTTTAGTATAATGAATTAAATATTGTTTCCTTTAAAAAAAATTAAATACAAGCAAATGATTGTAGAATATGAATTCCCTGGAGATTTCTTGTCCACTAGGCCATAACTTCAAGGGGATAGAGACAAAAAGCTGGGGTAACTCAGCGGGACAGGCAGCATCTCTGGAGAGAAGGAGTGGGTGACGTTTCAGGCCGAGACCCTTCTTCCTGTTTCGGGTCGAGACCCTTCTTCATGGGTATCTCTGGAGAAATGACAAAAAACCACCAATTGTGACACTTCTCTTGGGCTTCTGTCAGCCTTGCCTGGTGAATGGGAGACCCTCATTCAGAGAGATATATTCAGCCTGTGAATCCTGGATTTATACTGTCCACCTAAGATCAAACTCAGCACAGCTTCATCCCCATCAGCAAATTTACCAACTAATTTATTGCCACAAATGCAAGAGAATTGTTGTTGAATGATTAGAAATAATAAATTGATGAGAATCTGAATGAAATCAAATGATAAATCAGAGCATCAGAGGGTCATCACGACGGCCCAGAAAATCATCGGCTGCTCACTGCCCTCCCTGGAGCACCTGTTCAGCCTGCGCTGCCTCAGTAGAGCAGGCAAAATAATAAAAGATCCATCCCACCCCGGCCACCGTCTGTTTGTTCATCTGCCCTCTGGTCGACGTTTCAGGTCAATCAAATCCCGAACAAACAGACTTAAGAACAGTTTTTACCCCAGGGCCATACGAGAACTGAACACTACCTGTGCACTAGGCAACACCGTTAAAAAATCTTGTACTTAATTTAATTGTATTTATGTATTTATTTGTTTTTGCATTTATTGCATATATGTTTGTACGCACCGTCAGGATTGGCTGTTTTTTAATTTCGTTGTACTCGTTGCAATGACAATAAATGAATATTATTATTATTATTATTATTATATAACCTGAAGCCGAGCGGCAGTCACCTGCTTTACACTATTGGCAAAAAGTTAAATTTAACCTCAAATGTGTCTGATCATGGAGAAAAATAGAGATGCATCTATTTTCTCATGTCAGTTGTACCTTAAATTATCACAACCAGACATAACCCCTCACATTCTTTTAAATATAATACACAGCGCCAACGTAACGAACAAGAAAGGTGTAAAGAAATGTGACACAATATGTTGAATTCAAAATGCACAAATCAACACACAATAATTTTAGTAATCAGGTGTAATATTCAAAAATATGTCTTCCACAAAATCAGAGCAGTGTGTTTAAAAAAAAAAAAGTTGTGCAAAGTGCAGAAAAAGTATGACAATTCGTTGCGAGGTAGTCAGGAAAGCAGTGTGATATCAGCCCCGCCTCACAGTACAAAATGTTTCTGTTTGGCTTTCACAATGTCCATCGACGCCAGTTCCAGCAAACACAAGGTGTGTCAATGAAATCCCAGCCTTGCGGTAATTCAACTTCCTTTATAATGTGAAACCCTGTGCAGCTGGTACAAACTGTTGATCAGACAATTGCGGAAACAGAAGAAACATTTCACAAATAACTTCGGGGAAGAAGCAAGAGAAACAGTAAGTCACGTGGCTCTTGCGTAACAGAGATCTTTTCTTATCAATGGGCACGAGTAAAAACAGGAAGCTGTCCATTGAGAAAGCTGAATACAGTTGTAATCGAAGTTGTTCCCCTATATTTCCTGCAAGTGAGGACATATTACCGTGAAATTAAATGATCGGTAACGCAAGTAGAAAGTAGAACAAATGTAAGCACGGCAAGAGCAGAGAGAAGGGATGGTGCTGCAGTGTTAAGTCTGGCCACACCAGTCTTATGGGGCCAACAGTTACTAAAAATAGTTATTAAGTTATTATTCTACTATTAATGGATTTCTAATCTGTGCCTTGGAAGATATTGTCCGAAAGGTGATGTTTGACGATGACCACAAGTCAAATTTAAGAGGATTTGCAAAGAAACAAATAAATATATCTTCAAGGTTTACTCTTGATGATATTGTTAGACTTACTGTTTGTATGAAATCCATTAGTTAGCAGTGGTATTCAAAGGCAAACTAGCTATTTGGTTGGTAAAGGAAATGTTCATAAAGACCTTGGGTATGAGCGGTAGGACCAAACGGATGGACTAATTCACTCAAAGAGCCAGAAGAAACATTGTGGGCCAAATGGTCTCTTTAAGCTGATGATCAGTGGAGTACTGAGTGAGTGTTGCTCTGCCAGAGGAGGAATCATTCAAAAGAGAATAAAAACCGAATCAACAAGAGTTCTGCAACATCTTCTCTCGCTGTTCCCCCCCTCTGTGTTCCTTCCTACGCCAAATCTACCCTCTCGGGAGAGTTGGAAAGACCATGAGGGGTTTGTTCTGCAGAAGAACAAGGGAATTACCCTCAGTATCCTATTCAACATCAATCAATCTCCATAAGTTAGATCATGCACATTATTAGGTTGCTGCATCTATTTAATAAGCTACCATGTTTTCTACATTACAACTGTGACTGCATTTCATTGACTGTAAAGTTATATGGATCTTTCTAAAAGTGATGTAAAATGTGCTTTAAAGATGTAAGTCTTTCTCTTTATCAGCTGTTAAACTCTACGATTCAACGGTATCATCCAATGTTAAATAAATGGTTTAACCTTGGAATCTCATCCAAATATCTACAGAGCTTGTCGCTAATATCACCAATGTTAATTATGCCCAGTTATTTTCCATTCTACCTTACCAAGTTTCTAAAGTTCTTTAAGAATTCAATTGTATAAATATTAATTTGAAGGTATGCAGTTAAATTGTAACAACTCACATAACCCCGAGTATATTGAATAAACTGCAGGATCTTTGTATTATTAGCTTTAAAAAGTCATTAAAATGATACCACAAAGAGTAGACCGTTGTAGGCAGGATGTTTTATACACATCCCGTAATAAATGTGCCATAAACATTCATGACATTTCATGGTAATTGAGACTGCTGGGGTAGTGGTGACACTCAATTTTACCAAGTGAATTTCTAAGATAAAAATGTCAGGCAGGAGTACCTTGAGAAACTGAAGTAATGTACAGATTGGTGAACTGACACATTTTCTCTAGTTAATATATAATTATGGTTTTTAAACACTTGATCTGTGTCTACCTAATTAATTCTCTGTCCCTTACGACTATAATTTATAAGATGATCTTCATCCCAGCATCCCTCCTGCCTTTTTATGGCAAGATCGATCTGTAACCTGCCACAACCTTTTGGGTCTGTTGATACATTCTCATGTGTATATTATGTCGCTTTTCAAGTGCAATTCTTTCGTATTCTTAACAATTTTTCCACATGTAACAGACTGTTATATAATGATCCAATCTCATTTTCGTCCTCTTAGATGCTACATATACATCTATAAAAACTTTTCTTGCTTTCCCTTCCTGTTATACAATGCCTTTCAGCTGTGAGGGATTTAAAACTAACTAGACCAAGTGGGCCCAAACCTTTCCTGCATTGGTGCAGCATCCTCTCCTCACCCCTCACCCCTCCCTTCTCCCTCCCTCTCCTCCCTCCTCCACCCTTCGCCCCCCACCCTTCCCCCCCTCCTCCCCTCCATTCCCCCTACCTCCTCCCCTCCCCCTCTCCCCTTCACCTCCCCCCCACTCCATCCCCCTCAACCCCCCTTATCCTCCCTCCCTAGGAGATGGATTTAACATAGAAACATAGAAACATAGAAAATAGGTGCAGGAGTAGGCCATTCGGCCCTTCGAGCCTGCACCGCCATTCAATATGATCATGGCTGATCATCCAGCTCAGTAGCCTGTACCTGCCTTCTCTCCATACCCCCTGATCCCTTTAACAAAAAGGACCACATCTAACTCCCTCTTAAATATAGCCAATGAACTGGCCTCAACTACCTTCTGTGGCAGAGAATTCCACAGACTCACCACTCTCTGTGTGAAGAAATGTTTTCTCATCTCGGTCCTAAAAGACTTCCCCCTTATCCTTAAGCTGTGATTTAAACTTTAAAATGTGAATAACTTAAAATATATAACAGCATCCTCTCCTCCCCCCTCACATTAACCTGGAGAAAATTGATACCATACTATATGCACTACCTATACCTTTGGAGATCAGGAATAAAATTATTATTTTGAGTTTGAAATTATCAACTCTCAGTATTGAAGAAGAGTGGGTGGGACCTGATTCTGCCTTCAGGACATTGCATTTACTTAGCTATAATTTATGTTTGTCAGTGATTGGAGCAGAATTAGGCCATTTGCCCCAACAAGTCTACTCTGCCATTCAATCATGGCTTATTTAGTTCTCCCTCTCAACCTCATTCTCCTGCCCAGCCCATAACCCCTGATATCTGTACTAATCAAGAATCTATCTCTGCCTTAAATATATCCACTGACTTGGCCTCCACAGCCTTCTGAGGCAATGAATTCCACAGATTCACCACCCTCTGACTAAAGATATTCCTCCTCATCTGCTTCCTCAAGGTATGTCCTTTTATTCTAGGTTCCAGCACCTCTGGTCCTTGACCCTCCCACTAGTGGAAACATCTTCTCGACATCCACTCTATCCAAACCTTTTACTATTCGATAAATTTCAATGGGGTCAATTAGATAAAATATCAAATGCCCTTTAACTGGGTGATCTGGACTCCACCTCAGAATGATGCTAATGATTGTGTATAAAAGATGTGATTATGGATCAGCCACTTGTTATACACTTTTAGAAGAACATTTTCATACCATTAGGTTGTAAGCTACCCAAGCTGAACATGAGGTGCTGTTCCTTTAGTTTGTGTGTGGTTTCACTCAAGCATTGGAGGAGGCCCATTCTGTCCTGTGAACCCTCCATTGCAAGGGTGAAGCCACACAAAAACCGAGGGAACAGCACCTCATATTGCGTTTGGGTAGCTTACAACCTAATGGTAGGAACACAATTCTTCAACTTTAGGCAACCTACCAACAACACCTGCCCCCCCCCCCCCATTCTGCCACTCCCTTCCTCTTATGGGCCCCAGCTGAATGCGCACCCATTTCTCCCGCCATTTCCCCTTTCCCTTTCCTTCATCCCCTTCCACCTATATCCCTTTCTATTGCTTGACATTTTGTGCCTCTTCTCCCCTGATCTTAAAAACCTTTTGGCTTCATCTCATCTCTGGCCTTTGCCCACCCATCTTCCAATCAAAAACCCCTCTCTCCTGTATCCACCTTTCACTTGCATGGCTTTGTCTCACCCCTCCCCCCACCTCTCTTCCAGCTTTCTCCCCCCACTAGAATCAGTCTGAAGAAGGGTCCCAACCTGAAACGATGCTTATCTACATTCTCCAGGGACGCTGCCTGACCTGCTGAGTTACTCCAGCACTTTGTATCTATTTTTGGACTATTGACAATGTCCATTTGGAGGTCTTGGTCTTCGAGCCCCTCTTTCCCTCAGTTGGCCAAAGCTCATGTATGTAGCCAACATGCACCAGACGGTGAGAAGACAATCTTTGATGTGCATATTTTACATCTCTGCTGAATGTAAGGCACTGATGAGTAGATTATCAAGCAGTTCCCTCATCTGCCACACATTCTCTAGGCGTTGGCAACAATGTTCACTCTTTCTATCACCTTCTTTCACACAATGTGCTCCTCCTGTTGGAATACCAATGGGCTGATTCCTCTTCTGACCACTTGCTGCAGCAACGTGTTCGCTGCTGCATCTGGGAAGTGGGACAGACCAATGGGTGCCTCGTGCCTCGAGCCTCTTTGTCGGTGCTGCCTCATAACACTTAACAGATCAGTCTCAGACTGCCTCTGCTCTGTGCTATTGCAATAGCATATGCTGCACCAGCGTAGGAGATTCTTCTGTGGCCAGCACATCAGGTGATGGTACACAGTAGATCATGGTGGGAACTGCCACTGACCGTAGCTCTGAGAGACATTCCATCTGACCGAGCACAAATACAATGAACTCATCATCTTATGGTCTGGAAGTGATCAACGACTCAAACATCATTTCCAGACAAGAATAATGAATGGTCTTCATCTTCGAAAGTGCCTCGAGATTGAGTATAACTTGCTTCCAATGGCTTTTGAGATGGCAATTAAAACCAATGGGGGAACCGCAGATTGGACCTCAAATAGGGCTGGAGGGTGGATAGTTTCTGAGATGGTACGCTCCGTCCACCACTTACACACGACTTCCATGTCAGTCCAATGTGTGACCTGAGGGTTCTCAGTACCATCCTGTATCATTCTTCTTCACTTTGAATGGTCATAAGGCAAGGGTTCCCAGACACTTAATGGTCCCATGGTACTTTATTGTCACATGTACCAAAGTACAGTGATGTTCATTTTTGTACACAGTTCAGTTCAAGTATTACTACACAAGCACATTTTAGATACAGTACAACTGTACAGGAACAATACACTGAGACAGTATACAGAGTCAACAGATTTGGCACAGTTTTCCTTTTACCTATAGATCTTAAGATCATAAATATGCCTTTTTATTGTATTCTTTGGTCCACTTCATCTTTTGCATGTAATGTTTGAATCAGTCTAGAACAAAAATTTATCAATTTGCATTCAGTAAATATGAGATATGTCATATTCTAATAGATGGTGCCAAAACATTGCAGTTTTGAAAACGGCACCAAGCAACCTTTCTAGTCATTGTAGGTGTAGAGTTCTTAACCTGGTCTTGAAGGTCCATTGTCCTGGTGACGTTGCAGGGTCGGCCTGGCCATGTGTAGCTGTTGGTGTCCTCGACCGCTGTTCCACTGCTCCGTGCAGCTGCAGCTCGCGTCCGATCCACGAGCTTGGCCTCTTGGAGCCGCGCCCGGTCCAGCTGAGCCCCAGGCTACTGCAGGGCCTCCAGAGGCCCATTCCACTGTCCAGGTGCGCTGCACTGCCTCCAGCAGCTGGGCCGCTTACCGCCCCGCTGTCCTCGGGCGAGCAGGGGCCGGGCTCAGCGGCTTCCCTCTCCCACGGTGGGCGAGCCAGGCCTGCTGTCGGGTAGGTTCACAGGTTGTAGAAGTAGAATTAGGCCATTTGGCCCATCGAGTCCACTCCGCCATTCAATCATGGCTGATCTCTGCCTTCTAACCCCATTTTCTTCTTCTCCCAATAATCCTTGACACCCATTCTAATCATGAATTTGTCCTCCTCTGCCCTAAAAATATCCACTGACTTGGCCTCCACAGCCCTCTGTGGCAATGAGTTCCACAGATTAACTACCACAGACTGAAGTCCTGAGTATGGCCACGACTCGCTGGAGTCCTTGTGCAGACATTGCATTTCTTCAAGGAAGTTTTGTGCACTTTTTACGTCTTTTTCTCTATCCACTTGTTAACCTTTTCTTATCATATCATATCATATCATATATATACAGCCGGAAACAGGCCTTTTCGGCCCACCAAGTCCGTGCCGCCCAGTGATCCCCGTACATTAACACTATCCTACACCCACTAGGGACAATTTTTACATTTACCCAGCCAATTAACCTACATACCTGTACGTCTTTGGAGTGTTATATCAAAGCTCGGAATCGAGTGCCTGTTCTGAAATGGTGTAGCCAACTCCAGTCAAAGGCCCAAGGTCTTCTACTGATGTAGCTGCACTGCACTACAATTCCCTCCAACTATGAAGGATCACGATGAGATCCTGGAAAAGGTGGACCCCTTCTCGCATCCCTGGAACCAGCTCTCAGTGCAGGAAGACATTAGGGAGGCATGGTGGCGCAGTGGTAGAGTTGCTGCCTCACAGCGCCAGAGACCCGGGTTCAATCCTGACTACGGGTGCTGTCTGTACGGATTTTGTACGTTCTCCCCGTGACCTGTGTGGGTTTTCACCAGGATCTCCGGTGTCCTCCCACACTCCAAAGACGTACAGGATTGTAGGTTAATTGGCTGTGGTATAATTGTAAAATTGTCCCTAGTGTGTATAGGATGGCGTTTGTGTGCAGGGATCGCTGGGTGACGGGGACTCAGTGGGCCGACAGGCCTATTTTCGCGCTGTATCCTAAACTAAACTGAACTAAATTGGTGATGAAATTCATCACTGACTTCAATGTGCCTTTGGTTAATGAAGGTAACGATATTTGAAGAACAAGAACTCAGAGCTGGCACAGAACTCATGACCTACCAGGCAGCAGTAATCTCTACCCTCCTTTACCCTTCTGAGACCTAGCTTATGAAGGATTTGGAAAAATAAAAGTCAATTGATGTGAACTTCCTCTCAGAGGTCAATATCCCCAACACTGAGCCCATTATTGATGCACTATATATACACATTAGATGCTACAGTCAATGTTTCCTTACCAGTACCAGTTTCCTTACCAGTAAATTAGTCTATGATTTATATAAATAACATATAATTTATATAAATATAAATATAAGGGCAGCACAGTGGCACTGGTAGTGGAGCTGCTGCCTTGCAGCACTAGAGATCCAGGTTCAATCCTGACCTAGGGAGCTGTCTGTGTGGTGTTTGCACGTTCGCCCTGTGACTTCATGGGTGTCCATCGGGTGCGCTGGTTTCTTCCCACATCCAAAAGACAGGTGGGTTTGCAGGTTAATTGGCTTCTGTAAATTGCCCCGAGAGTGGAGAGTGGGCTGAGAAAGTGGGATTAAATCAAACCTGTGTGAGCAGGTGATCAATGATCGGCGTGGACTCAGTGGGCTGTAGACCCTGTTTCCATGCTGTATCTTCAAGCTCTAAACACCATAATTGGGAGTGAACAATACTTCACTGATACATCATGTAAACGATGAATTAATTGCAAGAAATGACACTGCCTTAAAGTTGACACACTTGTCCTTCCTTTTACCTATAGACCTTAAGATCGCAAAATTACTTTATATTGTATTCTTTTATCTGCTTTGTCTTTTGCATGTAATATTTGAATCAGTCTACAACACAAATTCAACAATCTGCACCCATTAAATATAAGACAAATCATGTTCTAATAGATGGCAGGTTTCTTATTCTAATATAATATTAATAGATATGTCTGACTATTTTTAATGCAATTTTCAAGGAAAGTAGGCACTTGGAATGAAAAGATTATGAAGCCCATTCAATTAATTTTTTGCTCACTCAGTACAGTTTGTTCATTTGTAGATTCTCTCCAAGATGTTCAGTATCCTGGTATAATATATAACAGACTGAGAGAACTTTGCTATGTTTGAATTATCGCTGGTGAAATTTAAAAAATCACAGATGTGAGGGGATATTTTATACAGCTTTCTTTATCAGTTCTATTAATCATCATCAAAAGACATGACTAAAGTTCTGCTTTCCAAGCTGTGCTGGGCACAGTCACAGGAAGAAATCCTTGGAAGAAAAGAGATAGTTTGCCACCAATTCTGGGTCATTACCATCGCCCCAAATAGTGCTGTTACTTTTCGCATCTTGATTGTACACTTCCCTTAATGCCACAGCAGTCATGACTCCCACTCTCCACCCACTCCTTTACACCCCCCCCCCCCACACCCCCCCCAACACCACCACCAACACTTGCAGTGAATAAAAATCAGCTGGCAATAGCTCTGCTCATTTTTGAAATCGTTGGGGTTTTTTAAAATCCTGTTTTATAAATTCGAAGTTTGTGGAATGCCCAATTCTCCATATGTGTCTCACGCAAGTATATTTCCCACTGGAGTCGACACGCAATCATTACAAGCTGGCCGCTTTGAACACCACACCAGAATCATCAATCAAGCATCCTCTTTGCTGTTGCCTAGAAACACTCATTTGCATCACGAAGTACATAGCAACAGTGACATTTGTTCGCTTGGAACTAATCCAGTGTGATAACTTAAATAGCACACGCAACATCCACGCATCAGGAGTGTCTCCATATACTCATGACAATAAAGTTTGCCTCGTCTTTCCCACAACGCTGCTGACGGAATTCTATGAAGAACCACTATGAAGAATTCCCCGGCAATGAGGTCCTCAGTTTCTTCCATATAAAAATCACGACGCAAATCATGACACGGTCCCTGAATGAAGTGAACTGAAGAAGACAGAAAGAGTCATGCTGGCTGATTAGACATTTCTCAGCCACTTATTGAAAAGACCCGATTGAATTTGGATGGCCCATTTTATCCAAGCTGGCAACTCCCTTCTCTTGCCAGATAATTGGAGCCGCTAGCATTCTATAATTGGACGGCTTTCTGTTGCATCACAGTGTGGAGAATGCTTATGTGTCCTGAGGCATTATTGAGGTGGCACAGGATTCCTTTCAGACTGCCATGCCTGCTTCTGCCTGTTTCTATGCAGTGATGTTCTTTTTTTATGGGGGGGGGGGGGGGGGGGTTGTAAAAAGAGAATGCATCGCAGAGCAGGTAGTGAGGAAATTACCTCCATGTCAGGCTCAGGGGCTTGAGGCAGAGGTTTTAGATTTTCCAGTTGTTACGGCTAATTTAGGAGATTCAATTCAACTTAATTATTAGGTGGCGACATAATACCCTTAAATCCATGACCGTTTTCACGCCTAAAGGTTAATGTAACACATTTATGAAGGTGCCACACCTGTTGAGTTGGGATGAAAATTCGCAGGGTCTGAAATGTTTAGGGAAAACAGAAGAACACCTTTATGTTTATGACAATTGTGAGCGGAGCACCAAGGCACATTCCTTGTATATGCACGTACTTGGCCAATAAACTTATTCATTCATTCATAAGCTTCCTCCATTTGCTGGATGGAGAAATCTTTACATTTATCAAATATTCAGGAGGAAGATCTAACACATAAGTCCTGAAAATGGGTAAAACGGAGTCACGTATAAGAAGCGTCTTTGCATTTAAATCTGTCTTTATTCAGGCAATAAAATACCCTTTGTGCATGGCTGGAGTACTCTGTATTTTTATAGATGAGATGGTCACTTGGCTTCCCTTTATACCTCAGACCCAAAAATTCTTAAAGTCGCCCTCATTTCACGCATAGGTTTTTGCAAAATTCTCACTTCCAGAAAGTGTAACCTATATGCTGATCATTATTGATCCTGCACATATCTTAACACATATAGGCCATTCGATCCATTAAGCCTACACCGCCATTCAATCATGGCTGATCTATCTTTCCCTCTCAGCCCTATTCTCCTGCCTTCACCCCGTAACCCCTGACACCCTGACTAATCAAGAATCTGTCAATCTCCACCTTAAAAATATCCACTGCCAGCCTCGACAGTCATCCGTGACAATGAATTCCACAGATTCACCACCCTCTAACTAAAGACATTTCTTCTCATCTCCTTTCTAAAGGTATGTCCTTTTATTCTGGCGATAATTTTGAGGATATTCTTAAGCTTAAGATGTTGCTACAGAGTGTTACAGATAACATAAATATGCATTTGGTGCACTTGAATGCAGTGTCTTTACCCCCTTTGAATACATACTTCAATATTCTTATTCACGTTTGTAGCAACAACACTGCTATATTGGTTTGAAATGATCTGGCCGGATATGCCAGCTGTTGATGGATCTCTTGAGATAAACCTTTTAAATCAGCACTCCCTAGCATTATGTAAAATGGACAGAAAAATACATTGTATTTGCGTTTCAAACTCAAACACGTCTCCCACCTTGAAACATTAATACATCTAGTAGATAGAAACTTTCAGGAGGTGGGCCGTATACATTACATAAGTGCCCCAGCAGAAGTTATAAATCTTTTATCTTCACCATTTCTAAACTAGACAGAGGTGAGAATAGACTTGCATTTCCATGTAGAATACAGAATGCTATCTTATTTTTATTTAGTTGCATGGAAATAAGAATAAATGCTGCTATTATATCCCGTGGGGATCCAATCGGTTTGGTGATGGTTTGTAAAACATGTAACTTCTGTTAATATTCTCTTATTTTTCACTTTGTGAGTCTTGGATGGAATTTGTATATGTGGCAACCTCCATACAATTCGCTAAGGTACACTGGGCTAGAAATTAGACTGTAGTGATGTGCACTGGACAATCATGTTTTGTGCAAAGATCTGCACCCCTCAGCATAGTGTTGTGAATGGTCCTTAACATGTTCCTCAGGGTCTCACATGTGATGAAAGAATGGGTCGACTGGGCTTTTATTCACTGGAATTTACAAGGATGAGAGGGGATCTTATAGAAACATATAAAATTCTTAAGGGATTGGACACTCTAGATGCAGGGAAAATGTTCACGATGTTGGGGGAGTCCAGAACCAGGGGTCACACTTTCAGAATAAGGGGTAGGCCATTTAGGACTGAGATGAGGAACTACTTTTTTTTCCCAGAGAGCAGGCCCTTTGGCCCACTGGGTCCATGCTGACCATCGATCACCCGTTCACACTAGTTCTATGTTAATCAACTTTCACAACCACTCCCTAAGCACTAGGGGCAATTTAAAGAGACAAATTAACCCACAAACCCGCATGTCTTTGGGATGTGGGAGGAAACCAAAGCACACGAGGAAACCTATGAGGTCACAGGGAGAACGTGCAAACTCCACACAGACAGCATCCGTGGTCAGGATCGAGAAGGGTCTCTGGCTCTATGAGGCAGCAGCTCTTCCAGCTGGACCACTATTTCCTTCCATCCTACCTCTCTCTATCTATTTTTCTCTTCTTCTGTCCTTTCCATAAGAAGCACACGTACACTGGGAGATTGTAAGATCACGTTAGTAATGCAAGCTCATTTTGGTGTTATGTAGGCTATCAAACTATAATAGTGAGCATGTACCGTACTGTTCTTCCTGTACAGGTCCTTATTAGTGCACGATGGGTGTCTTTTCAAATCCCCAGGGCTGGATTGGAAGAGAAAATTAGCCTTTCTTGATAAACAGCCAAACCTATCCCAATGTATGCTCCAATCTCTATACTGCATATCAGCAGCAGCCCAGACCATTCTACACTAAATGGAAGTACTTTGGGACAGTGGTCAGTGGGGAATTGAAGTTCCTTCACAAAGGGGAATGCTGAACGGTTTCAGTCCTGATTTACAAAGATCAATGAGTGAAATGTAGAAACAAGGTTAATACACAAAAGGACACAAAGTGCTTGAGCAACTTAGCAGGTCAGGCAGCATCTCTGGAGAACATGGATAAGTGATGTTCCTGGTCGAGACCTTTCTTCAGGCTGATTGTAGAGAGGGGGAGAGAAAGCTCGAAGAGGGGTGAGGCAGGACAAAGCACAGCAGGTAATATGTGGACATAGGCAGAGGGAGGGGGGGGGGGGGGAGGAGGAGGAGTTTGATAGGCAGATGGTTGGAACAAAGGCCAGAGATGAAAGTCTGGGTAAGGGTCCTGACCCAATCAATCTGAAGAAGGGTCCTGACCCAAAATGATACTTTTCCACGTCCTCCTGAGATGTTGCCAGACTCATTGAGTTACTCCAACACTTCGTGTTCTTTGCAAGATTCCAGCACCTGCAGTTCCTTGTGTCTCCAATGAAGGTTCTCTACTCGTCTAATGTAACTTTACAGTTTTTCCATTCCCTTCTTTGTAACTATGCTTCCATTTTATAACACTTCAGAATCTTAAGATCTAGTAACACATCATTTTTAACTGCCTTAACGTGTGAAACAAAAGACCGATTTTTTAGTTCTCTCACCCTAACTATAACTTGATACTCCAGCTAAGTACCAGTTAGCCCAAAACTAACTGTTCCTGTGAAATTGTTTTTTTATCATTGAAAATTGGCCCACAAATGTAGTCTCCCACTGGAAAACAAACCTAAATCATTGTTTGGAATCTTTTAAGGGTACCAAAACCTTATTACCAAAAGAATTAATGCTATTTATGTTAACTGAATTATTAGTGAAGAACTGGGAGATGTGGAATGCATGCCCAATGAAAATTACCTCCGAACTCGTTCATATCAAGGAGAGTTTTGGAGAATTTAGGATTTAAGATTTAGGATTTAGGATTTCTGCAAAGCCATTCTGAAAAGTCATTTTTCACCTTGCAGATTAAACATAAAATCTAAAGTGTCAATGCTGAGACTGGCAGTGTAGCCAAGTCAAAGTTTGAAGGTTCATTTCTCATAAGCAAACCCAAAACACGACATGTGGCATAAACCAACAGGATCATAAGATCATTAGATCATAAGCGATAGGAGTAGAATTGGGCCATTCGGCCCATCATGTCTACTCCACCATTCAATCATGGCTGATCTATCTCTCCCTCCTAACCCCATTCACCCCGCAACCTCTGACACCCGTACTAATCAGGGTCAGGCAGCATCTTGTCCTCCAGTGCTGCCTGACCTGCTGAGTCACTCCAGCACTTTGTGTTTTGATCAAGATTCCAGCATCTGCGGTTCCCTGTTTCTCCATAGGTAAATCCAAACTAGCAGATACCTCATGCGGGAAGCGATCTCAGGTCAGGGCTAAGTAACTGCATTCTATGTATCCTATATTGCATTAGATATCAAACTTGACTGCGTGACTGCATTCTGTGTATCCTGCATCCTATTAGATATCAAACTTGCATGGTTAAATTTGGAAGTCCTGCAGATTGGTCAGTTTAAACTTTAAGATGAAAGAAATTCCAAGTGGCTTCAGGCCTGTTTAAAAAAAAGTAAGATTTTTCACAAACAAAATATGACATTTAGTCAAAGGAGTCACATACAGAATATAACATTTATAACCTGGGTATTTTGCAGAGTCAAACATGTCTCACACGTGGAGTTAGCATAGTCAGGACAATTACTGTATAGTCTGTTCTGCAAACAAACCTGGAGGTAATAATTACACTAAAAACTATTATATTAAAACTCAAATTCCATAATTACTCTCTAATTATGACTTTCTTTCAACATTGTTGTAACAGACGTACGAACCAATGAGATGAAAATTCATTGTGACAAAGAAAATTTTGGCTTTTTTTCAAATCTAATTGCATGGCAGAACTAAAACTGACAGCTGCTTTTTAACTCTGACTTTTGTGCATATTTCTGTGCACCTCGATGGCACCAGACAGTGAACATTAAAGTTCAAACTTTCAATTGCAAAACAGTTGCCCTTAAAGGGCTTTTGTAGGGATAGCTCCTTGGCTGCTGCTGGAAGTAGGCTGGCTCTGCATTGCTGCCACGCTGCTTGGGGCTTGGCACATGCCACACTTCCTGACAATAACCAATGTCTCCAAAATACACAGCGTCACATGGAGCTTTGCACTCAGAGAAACTTTGCTCAGTATTTACACAGAGACATTAGCCCGACAACTGACTTGTTAGGGGAATGGTATGGAAAGATGGCTGGTTTAATTTCAATTTCAGGGGGAAGAAGTTAGACATTCTGTGGTCAGAGGGTGGAGAATTTGCAGAATTCATTGCCACAGAAGGCTGCTGAGGTCATCAATGGATATTTCTAAGGCCGAGATAGATAGATTCTTGATTAGTGCGGGAGTCCGGGGTTATGGGGAGAAGTCAGGAGAATGGGGTTGAGAGGGAAAGATAGATCAGCCATAATTGAATGGCGGAGTAGACTTAATGGGCCAAATGGCCTAATTCTGTTCCTATCACATAAACTTATAAGCTGCGATGAGACAAAATAAATATAATTTTATGAGGGTTTTCTCAACTACCACAACTTAGCAAACAGCTTGGACAAATAGCCAACCTCAGTTGAGTTCCAATGCAGAGAACAGGATGTCAGATTGCAGGTGCCTGCAGGCTGGAAGGGTCTGAAGAAGGGTCTCGACCCGAAACGTCAGTCTGAAGAAGGGTCTCAACCTGAAAAGTCACCCATTCCTTCTCTCCAGAGATGCTGCCTGACCCGCTGAGATACTCCAGCATTTTGTCTCTATCTTCAGCTGATCATGTTCCAGTTGCACAGCATCTGTAATATTCAGGATGCAGAGCATAATTTAAGTGCACAATCCTTCAGTCCATTCCGGTCATTATTATTAAAAGCTGCCATTCTATCGGGGAACTATGTGCAGCAAATAACGATTGTAATTGTGACCCAACTTTATTTTCTCATCCAAAAATATCCAGTGCATCAAATCAAAGAAGCACAGAAGGTTTTCAGCACACAAGGAAGTCAATCAGCCCACCATGTCCATGGCAGCTCCTTACCAGAGCGACTCACTAGTTCCATCTCATGGCTCCTTCTTCACAGCCTGTAATCTTGCTCCACTCTCTACTTATCCAAGTCCCATTTGAAGGCCACAGTAGAACCTGCTTCCATCACATCTGCAGGCTGTGCATAGCATATTCCAACCACACACTGCATAAATATATATATATATTTCCCTTATCTCACTCGGAATTCTCTTCTGTTTTGTTTTACCTCTGTGACTGATATATCTCAACGCTTCCATGAGCAGGGCCGGCCTCCCGCTACCCACTCCATCATGAGTTGCCCCTCAACTGTTGGGGAAAACAGACCTTGTGGATACTTTGTCATCTTTAACCGGGGAGAGTTCCAAAAGCTTTCAACACTCTGAAATGGACGTCCTGAAGTGTCTAGCAGATATCAAATAAAACCAAGAATGATGGAAATGCACGGGCGGTCAGGCACCATCAATGGAGAGAGAAACATTTCAAGTTAATGATCTATTATCAGAGAGAATGAGTCAAATCATGCCTTCTTTCAGTGGCAGTTCCATTGAGAACTACAAGCTACCTACTGCTCACTGCTCAGCAGCACCTAGGCTCAGGCACATGCACACTCAAATGATCTGAGGGCATTTTAAGAAACTGGCCCCTTCCGCCCAACTTGTCCACACCAGCCAACATGTCCCATCTACACTAGTCCCACCTGCCAGCATTTGACCTAGATCCTTCTAAACCTGTCCTATCCATGCACCTGTCTAAATGTTACTTAACATTACCTTTTAACTTTTTTCACTATTTTTTAAAATAATACTTTTAAACTATTTGAACATGTTTGGAATACTACGAGGAATGCTTAAGAATAGTTGCAAAGTCCAAGAAGGGCATGGGTTGTAGATCTGATCTAGGTCTGTTTGCCCGGGAAGCCTGCTCTGCCTCATAGGATACAGCTTAACTGTATGTGATCAGTGCATCTTAATAAGGGACAGTCAGCATGGCATTGTTGGTGGCAGGTCGTGTCTTGATTGAGTATTTTGAGGAGGTGACTGTGGTGATTGATGATGGTAGGGCGGTGGATATTGTCCACATGCATTTTGGTAAAGTATTTGATAAAGTCCCAGTCTTTGACTCACCAAGCTGTAACCTCAGGCAGTTTGAACCATGTTGTTGGATAGATTGGCACAGTAGTTAGTGCTTCTGCCACACAGCCACAGCTTGACTCAAACCACCAAAGCTGTCTTTGTGGAGCTTGCACATTCTCCTCGTGACTACTTAGCTTTTTAGTTTAGAGATACAGCGCGAAAACAGGCCGTTCCACCCACCGAGTCTGCACCAACCAGCGATCCCCACACATTAACACCATCCAACACACACTAGGGAAATTTACACTTACACCAAGCCAATTAACCTACAAACCTGTAAGTCTTTGGAGTGTGGGAGGAAACCGAAGGTCTCGGAGAAAACCCACGTGGTCACGGGAGAACGTACAAACTCCATACAGACAGCACCCGCAGTCAGGATCGAACCCAGGTTTTTGGTGTTGTAAGCGCTGTAAGGCAGCAACTCTACTGCTGCGCCACCATGCCGCCCATACTTGGGAACCATCTGTTTCCACAGTATAATATTCCATATTCCTCAGTACTGCCACTGTAATTTGCCCCACGTCCTCATATTATTGCAGCTTCCATGGGCCAGTGGGAACATCAGGATTAGCACAGTTAAGAACTGAAGTAACATAAATGTAAGTTTTAGTATAATTTGCAGAAATGCTGTTATCAGGCAACTGAATCATCCTACCACAACCAGAGAGCAGTGCTGAACTACTATCCACCTCTTTGATGTCCCTCGGACTATCCTTGACTGGACTTTGTTGGCTTGCACTAAACGCTATTCCCTTATCATGCAGCTATACACTGTAAATGGATCGATTGTAATCGTGTATTGTCTCTATGCTGACTTGGATAGCATGCAACAAAAGCTTTTCACTGTACCTCGCTCGGTACATGGGACAATAAACTAAACTGAATTGTTTGCATGGAAGAGTGACAACAAGCATATCAAGCAAATCAATAAGGATAATCAATTTTTTTAAACACCCAAAATGTTGACCTAATAAAACAGGTCGTGTTATGTAGTTTCACTATGCTTTTCTTACCTCTCTCCAAAAGTGCTGTCAAACCTGTTGAGGACTTACAGTATTTTACGTTTGATTTCAGCATTTGCAGCATTTGCAGCAGTTTTGGTCTTTTCGTAATGTATTTTGCTTGTTCCTCAACTCAATGAATTGAAGCATTCATCTGAATAAACTTTAGAGCCATAAGTTACTATCGGTAAAGTTAATCGAAAAGATTTTGGCATAAGCCACGTGCACATGTAACTCTGGCCCAAATTTTAGTTTAGTTTAGTTTTGAGATACAGCACTGAAACAGCCCCTTCGGCCCACCGAGTCAACGCTGACCAGGTATCCCTGTACATTTGTACTATTCTACACACTAGAGACAATTTACAATCTTTACCGAAGCCAAACCTCTGTGTCTTTGGAATGTGGGAGGAAACCGGAGCACCCAGAGGAAACTCACACAGTCACAGGGAGAACATACAAACTCCGAACCCAGGTCTCGGGCACTGTAAGGCAGCAACTGAATGGATATTTATAAGGCATAGATAGATAGATTCCTGATTAGTACGGGTGTCAGGGGTAATGGGGAAAAGACAGGAGAATGGGGTTAAGAGGGAAAGAAAGATCAGCCATGATTGAATGGTGGAGGAGACATGATGGGCTGAATGGTCTAAACCTATTCCTATCACTTATGAACATGAACTCTCCCACTGCGCTACCATGCCGCCCTCCACGGTTGTTTACATTATCTATTTAATTGTCCCCAGATTGCATGTGCGACTATGCACAAATATGCAGGAAATTACTAGTTCCTTAGGTTAATGAATGAACTTCAGATCTGATTAATTCATTCAATTATTTTATGAACATGAGTGAAACAGGACGCTTCTGCCCCCGAGCATGTTAACTAATTTGGTAACTAATTAAGTGTCAGAATGAAATAAAAACAATAATGGCATACAACGTCACAGCACCACAACATGTTCCCCTACATTGTCTGTTTGCTGCCAGCAATGCCTGACCTGTGTCTGATTTATTTCCATGTGGGAAGGAACTGCAGATGCTGGTTTAAAACCAAAGGTGGACACAAAAAGCTAGAGTAACTCAGTGGGACAGGCAGCATCTCTGGAGAGAAGGAATGGGGGATGTTTCGGGTTGAGACCCTTCAGGTCTCTTTCTCTCCCTAGATGCTGCCTGTCCCGCTGAGTTATTCAAGCTTTTTGTGTCTACCTTTTGATTTATTTCCCTTCTCTGTACCAATGACCTGGAGACACTGAGTTTATGAGTTGTGAAGTAGGCAGGAAGTATTCAGAGGATTATAAATATTTTCTTCATTAATTGTACTAAAATGAAGAGTTTACATCTTGTTTGTGCAAATGATGAAAGAGAGAATTCCTGCCCCAGATAACCTCCGTCGAAGGTGGGTGTAGGTCAGGTTTGCTCAGCTAGCTGGCAGCAATTCTGGCTTTAAGATCATTCAAAGATAAGAGCCCCTGCAACCCTCCTAGGATCAGTGTGCACAATGACAACTTAATGCAAGATCAAGGAATGGAGACACGAGACTGCAGGTTCTGAAATCTTGAGTAAAAGTGAAAGTGTTGGACAAACAGTGGGTTCAGCAGCATCCGTGGATGGAAATGTCGGGGTTATTTTTGTTTAGTTTAGAGATACAGCGCGGAAATAGGCCCTTCGGCTCACCGAGTCCGCGCCGTCCAGCGATCCCCGCACATTAACACAATCCGTCACACACCAGGGACTATTTACATTTATACTGAGCCAATTCACCCTCAAACCTGCACGTCTTTGGAGTGTGAGAGGAAATTGAAGATCTCGGAGCAAATCAACGCGGTCACGGGGAGAACGTACTAACTCCGTACAGGCAGCACCCATAGTCAGGATCGAACCCGGGTTTCCGGCGCTGCAAGGTCTGTAAGGCAGCAACTACCGCTGTGCCACAATGGCCACCCTTCTCTGTGATGAGGGGTGGAGGTGCAGAGTGACTGAACGTTCAATCATTCTACACCTCCATCGCCCACCAGGAAGGCCTTAAAGCCCTCCGTTGTAAAGATGAAGGAGTGGGGGCTCAGAAAGCAGCAGTCATTAAAGAGACAAAGGGCATGTGAGGTATCTTGGACATAGGTTGGGAGAGATTGGACCAGGGGGGGATAGGATGGAGTCGAGAAACGTGGAAATCATTTCCGTGGGACAGGAGCAGGCAGAAACAATGGGTCTACCATGGCAGTTGTGTTTGTGGATTTTGGGGAGAAGGTAAAAACGGGCTGTGCGGGGCTGGGAAACGATAAGGTTGGAGGCTGTGGAAGGCAGTCAGCCAGAAGTGATGATATCAGTTATGGTGTTTGAGGTTAAGGCCTGCTGTTCATATGTTCATCATTGTCCAAGGATATGTAGGAGGAGGTGTCTGAGAGGAGTCGATCTTCTGTTTATACCACCATCTGCATTTCCTTCTTACACAATCAACATAGGCAGTTATTCCTCTGCTCCAGCTAGCCTCTCCTGCGGAGTTCCACAAGGCTCCATCCTAGGCCCCATTCCCTTCTCTCTATACATGCTCCCCCTTGGCCAAATCATTCAAAGGCACGGCATTTCTTTCCACTGCTATGCCGATGACACTCAGCTTTACCTCCCCCTGAAACCCAACAACCAGTCAAATTTAAACAGCCTCTCACACTGCCTTGAGGACATAAAATGTTGGATGGCACAGAACTTCCTCCAATTAAATGAGAGCAAGTCTGAGGTCATCCTATTCGGCCCCCCCGACTCCATCAAATCGATAACAGGCAGTCTTGGAAGTCTATCCTGCCTAGTCAAACCGCATGTCAAAAACCTCGGCATGATATTTGACTCTGCATTAAAATTTGATAAGCAAATCAACGCTGTGGTAAAAGCCAGCTTCTTCCAACTTTGAACCATAGCTAAAATCAAACCTTTCCTCCAATTCGACGACACAGAAAAAATCATTCATGCTTTCATTTCCTCCCGCCTAGACTACTGCAACTCCCTATACACTGGGATCAGCCAATCTTCCCTGTCCCGCCTGCAACTGGTCCAAAACGCCGCAGCGAGACTCCTGACGGGTACCCGTAAAAGGGACCACATCACCCCGATTCTGGCCTCTCTCCACTGGCTCCCTGTACGGTACAGAATCAACTTCAAGCTCCTCCTATTCACGTATAAAGCCCTAAATGGACATTCCCCCCCCACATCAAAAATCTTCTAACCCCCCTCTCTAACTCCAGGTCCCTCAGGTCGGCCGACTTGGGGCTACTCACTATCCCGCGGTCTAGGCTTAAGCTCAGGGGTGTCCGCGCTTTTGCGGTTGCAGCTCCTAGACTGTGGAACAGCATCCCTCTCCCCATCAGAACTGCCCCCTCCATCGACTCCTTTAAGTCCAGGCTCAAAACCTATTTCTACTCCCTAGCGTTTGAGGCTCATTGAGGAGGCGCTGTGAACTGTTTGCGTGCTACTGTATGTTTCATTTTTTTCCTTAGTACCTAATCAGATGTACAGCACTTTGGTCAACGTGGGTTGTTTTTAAATGTGCTATACAAATAAAATTGACTTGACTTGACTTGACAATCTCCCGTTCGCACCAGTTCTGTGTTTTATCCCACTTTCTCATCCACTCCCTACTCACTAAGGGGCAATTTGCAGAGGCCACTTAACGGAGAAACCTGCACATCTTTTGGGATGTGGGAAGCAACCAGAGCACCCGGAGGAAACTCATGCGGTCGCAGGGAGAACGTGCACGCTTCACGTAGACAGCACCCATGGTCAGAATCGAACCGGCGATTCTGGTGGCGTGAGGCAGCAGCTCAACCAGCTCCACCGCTGCTCCTGGGAGAGTGTTCCAATATTTACATTGATTTATGATAATGCGATGGCAACAATTCCCCAAGTCTGTGACTTGAGAAGGAACCTGCAGGTGGTAGTGTTCCCATGTGGAACACTACCATCATTATACTCAACCCATGACCTCCCTCCGCCAAGGCCGGAGTGGTAAAGATCTTGAGAGTATCAAAATTCATAATTTGTTGACATCCTTGTAATTGAGGCAGTGCAGCGAAGGTTCACGAGTTTGATCCCTGGGATGGTGGGACTGTCACATGAGGAAAGATTGAAAAGACTAGGCTTGTATTCACTGGAGTTTAGAAGGAGGTGAGGGGATCTTATGGAGGCATATAAAATTATAAAAGGACTGGACAAGCTAGATGCAGGAAAAATGTTCCCAATGTTGGGCGAGTCCTGAACCAGGGGCCACAGTCTTAGAATAAAGGGGAGGCCATTTAAAACTGAGGTGAGAAGGAACTTTTTCACCCAGAGAGTTGTGAATTTGTGGAATTCTCTGCCACAGAGGGCAGTGGAGGCCAAATCACTGCATGAATTTAAGCAAGAGTTAGATAGAGCTCTAGGGGCTAGTGGAATCAAGGGATATGGGGAGAAGGCAGGCACGGGTTACTGATTGTGGATGATCAGCCATGAACACAATGAATGACAGTGCTGGCTCGAAGGGCCGAATGGCCTCCTCCTGCACCTATTTTCTATGTTTCTATGTTGTATGTGCTAAACACGAAATGAATTCAAAGGAGCTGACCATCAGGACCAGGGTTTAATGCTTATAAATCACACTAAATCCTGCATTTACAGCAGAGGGCAATTATTTTACAAACTGAGGAAATGTTCTAGGTGGGATTCTGCCATTTTTCTAACCAATATTTTTCCTTCACAAACCATGACTTTTATTTATGCATTATTGATGTGAACATTAATTAATGCTTGAAGGCTTTTATTCTCCACAAATAGTTTGTCATCTTGCAAACTGCCCTGCTGGCTGCAACAATATGCAAAGTTTGGGAGTCAGTCTCTGAGGACCTTTAAATAAACTACACACATATATTGCTCCTTGTCTCTCACATGTATCAGTCTGTGCACCTTGTTTTAGGGGGAGAATTGAAGGTGCAGAATTGAATACAATGGCAAAGATATCACCTGCAAAAACTAATGAAAATAGAAAAGGCAAGTCTAGTAATTTTTGACGTAAAAACAAGCCCAGCATTGCAGTTCAGTCCCAGACTAAAAATCTTGATAGTTTTGATGAAGCTTGGGGGTTTAGTGCATTAATTTAGGATGAATAACGTTGTTGAAGTAAAGGATAGGGGAGAAATATTGGGACTGAAGTTGCATGTAAACTGAAGAGGATATCTTGTTGGTAAAACCAAGATGAGTTAACTCTGGGACATTGCCAAATTCACCTTGTTTATTATCAGATGGAATAGCTGTGAGATGGAGAACTCTCACTTTGGATTTTATAATCAGATCAGGAGAAATGATTAGCAATTGCATATTTGTTCTAAAAAAAAGTTCCATGGTATTGAATCTTCAGCATGATGCCTGATTGTACACTGCATGATAAGTGTTTGTAGACTAACTGTTGAGCAGACAAGCTCAAGTTACATGTGGGAGTGAACTGCAGATGTTGGTTTATACTAGAGATAGGCACAAAATGTTGGAGTAACTGCTGCTCAGGCAGCAATTCTGGAGAAATGAATAGGTGATGTTTTGGGTTGGAACCCTTCTTCAGACACTAATCCTCCAATTGGAATGAAAAAGAGTTTATGCGTGGAAATGCAAGAAAGAATTTTAGCTGGTGTAGAAAGTCAGTGTACCAACTAACCGCAGAGGTAATGGAGGGAACTTTAACATAGTGTCTGGGTCATCTGAGCATGAATGATAACATTTCAAGAAATAAATGTAGGAGTAAGTCTGTTCCACCATGGTGTATGATCATGCCTCATATTTATCTCAATACATATATCTTCAACTAACTTCATATCTCTCGATATCCTTAAAATCCAAATATCAGGATTCCCAAGAAACATTGTCAACGAGAACAATCCATCACAAATGTGTCAATCTAATATTTTAATTGTGGAAAGCAAGGAGACATGGCCTTTAGAGTAACCAAAGTAGAGCATTTAGGAGGATGTGCAATGTGATGAATGCATTTGAACCAAAATATATACCAGAGGTATATTTTTTTAAAAATACAATTATATTAAACTGAAATAAATATTAATGATCAAGTCATCTGTGAGGATATTGGGAAAGTTACAGATTGTTTCATTATTCAACTGGACACGAATGATCATTGTTTATAAAGTGCCATTAACAGGAAGAACATTAAAGATGGGAACATATTCTGCCAAGACACTGAGGATGTTAAGAGCACAAGAAGTGCGGTTCCCAATAAATGGTAAACAGTAATGCTTCCAATTAAAGTGGCAGATTATGAGAACAAACTATTCCTTCAGAAGAAATTAGCCAAGAGAATTGAAAATCAGTTGGGGAAAATGTGCTTGGCATGAAAATATTACAAACAAGTTTTAAACTCTGGAACAATATGAATATATGTTCATGGACTCATACAAGGATATTAAAGAGCGCCAAGTCCATATATATATTATGCCAATTACAAAACACATATATATTATAAGCCAAAATCTTTCCCGTATGCACTGATAATATAGGTAGATGAACAAAATGAAGCAATATTATTGAAAATGTCACAGACTGGTGACACTCATCAAAGGCAGATACGAATATTTAACTAGTATAAGAAAATAACTGCAGATGCTGGTACAAAATGCTGGAGTAACTCAGCAGGTCAGGCAGCATCTCGGGAGAGAAGGAATGGGTGACGTTTCGGGTCGAGACCCTTCTTCAGACTGAGAGTCAGGGGGAGGGAAACTAGAGGCATGAAAACGTTCAGAACAAACGAATATTTAACTCTTTGGAGATTATCAAGTGAGATGAATGATAAACAGTAACATCTGCCGAAGGTTTGTCTGCCACAATAGCAAGAATAAAAGCCTTTGCTGAATTGATCTGTCTCAGGTCTATGCCCAGCATAATGACAATGAAGAAAGACAACATTACCTCACAATTAATGCCCACAAGCCCAAAAGTGCAAAGAATTGCAGATTTTGCTGAGTCCATCACACCAACCAGGCTCCCCACCATTAACTCCATCTACACCATGCTGCCTTAGAAAAGCAGCCAACATAATCAAAGACCTGCCCCACCCTGGTCATTCATTTTTCTTCCCACTCCTATCAGGCAGAAGATACAGAAGTTAAAAGCATGCACCACCAGATTTATGTACAGCTTTTACCCCCCTGATATCTCATTTCTGAATGGTCCTTACATACGGTAGGGTTCTGTCTGATTCACCTCTACCCCATTGCGGAGATTGGACTGTCTGTAGAACTGGTGCACTGCCATGATTGGAACTATATTCTGCACCCTGTATCTTCTTCTTTGCTCTACCTATTGTACTTGAAGTTGACTTGATTATATTTATTGTAAAGTGTCATCCAATTAGATTGGATAGCATGCAAATCAAAGTATTTCACTCTACCTCTGTACACGTGATAATAATAAGCCTAAACAACCTACACCAAAAATTATGCCAAATGTCAAGGGAACAATGAGCAGGATACTGCAGAATGCACAAGTGGGGAATTAAGGCTTGTTTTTGCCACACATGGTTTTCTGGAAGAAGCCCGGTCAAGACAGATGCCATAGTTCAGATCTTTCTTGAAGATCAATGAAATAAAGCACCATTTCACTTCTCCAAACCATCCAGCTTCACTTGGGGGGATGACAAGATAATTTTTTTGTGGTAAAAGAGGCATTGAAAAAACAGATCAGGGAAGATCAATCAAACACCAAAATAAACATTGATTTTTCACATTTCTTCCAAGCCTCAGAACGTTTTTTTCAACTGGATCTGCTTCTGGTGGATATGATTGTGAAGTGAAGACTAGGGGTTAGATTTTAATCAGCTTGAGTTGGAATGAAATGATGAAGTAAAGGCTTTGCAAAGTCAGCAACAATACAAGCCTGCTCGGAGAAGAGGTGCAAACTTAGTGCTTAGAGGATTCCTGGAAGGTCAGAGATAAGAAGATGGGATACCAAGGAAATAAAGGAGATGAATGGTTCCAGGGATTATTTTGTGGAATAATGAGAAATTCTAAAAAATTCATAGAGATTACAATCTTTGTGTGTGATAGTGAAGACGACCATTCAGATTAAAGATCTAGGTTCTGTCTTGACCTAAAGTGCTGTCTGTGTTGAGCTTATACATTCCCCTTGTATAAGTGTGGGTTTCATCTGAGTGCTCCGATTTCCTCCCTCATCTGAAGAAGGGACTCAACCGAAAAGTCACCCATTCCTTCTCTCCAGAGATGCTGCCTGTCAATAGACAATAGACAATATGTGCAGGAGTAGGCCATTCGGCCCTTCGAGCCAGCACCACCATTCAATGTGATCATGGCTGATCATTCTCAATCAGTACCCCGTTCCTGCCTTCTCCCCATACCCCCTGACTC
Source organism: Rhinoraja longicauda (assembly GCF_053455715.1). NCBI lineage: Eukaryota > Metazoa > Chordata > Chondrichthyes > Rajiformes > Arhynchobatidae > Rhinoraja > Rhinoraja longicauda. The sequence continues at coordinate 18,480,564 of NC_135975.1, read as the reverse complement.
CGCTATCCTTAAGAGCTCTAACTAGCTCTCTCTTGAAAACATTCAGAGAACTGGCAGAGAATTCCACAGATTTACAACTTTCTGACTGAAAAGGTTTTTCCTCATCTCTGTTCTAAATGGCCTACCCTTTATTCTTAAACTGTGGCCCCTGGTTCTGGACTCCCCCAACATTGGGAACATGTTTCCTGCCTCTAACGTGTCCAACCCCTTAATAATCTTATATTTTTCAATAAGATCCCCTCTCATCCTTCTAAATTCCAGTGTATACAAGCCTAGTCGCTCCAGTCTTTCAACATACGACAGTCCCGCCATTCCGGGAATTAACCTAGTAAACCTACGCTGCACGCCCTCAATAGCAAGAATATCCTTCCTCAAATTTGGAGACCAAAACTGCACACAGTACTCCAGGTGTGGTCTCACTAGGGCCCTGTACAACTGCAGAAGGACCACTTTGCTCCTATACTCAACTCCTCTTGTTATGAAGGCCAACATTCCATTGGCTTTCTTCACTGCCTGCTGGACCTGCATGCTTCCTTTCAGTGACTGATGCACTAGGACACCCAGATCTCGTTGTATGTCCCCTTTTCATAACTTGACACCATTCAGATAATAATCTGCCTTCCTATTCTTACCACCAAAGTGGATAACCTCACACTTATCCACATTAAACTGCATCTGCCATGCATCCGCCCACTCACACAGCCTGTCCAAGTCACCCTGCAACCTCATAGCATCTTCCTCACAGTTCACACTGCCCCCCAGCTTTGTGTCATCTGCAAATTTCCTAATGTTACTTTTAATCCCTTCATCCGTCATTAATGTATATTGTAAATAGCTGCGGTCCGAGCCTTGCGGTACCCCACCAGTCACTGCCTGCCATTCTGAAAGGGACCCATTTATCCCCACTCTCTGCTTTCTGTCTGCCAACCAATTTTCTATCCATGTCAGTACCCTACCCCCAATACCATGTGCTCTAATTTTGCACACTAATATCCTATGTGGGACCTTGTCAAAGGCTTTCTGAAAGTCAAGGTACACTACATCCACCGGCTCTCCCCAGTCCATTTTCCTAGTTACATCCTCAAAAAATTCCAGAAGATTCCCCTTCGTAAATTCATGCTGACTCGGAACGATCCTGTTACTGCTATCCAAATGCTCTGCAATTTTGTCTTTTATAATTAACTCCAGCATCCTCCCCACCACTGATGTCAGACTAACTGGTCTATAATTTCCTGTTTTCTCTCTCCCTCCTTTCTTAAAAAGTGGGATAACATTAGCTACCCTCCAATCCACAGGAACTGATCCTGAATCTATAGAACATTGGAAAATGTTCATCAATGCGTCCATGATTTCTAGAGCCACCTCCTTAAGTACCCAGGGATGCAGACCATCAGGTCCTGGGGATTTATCAGCCTTCAGAACCCATCAGTCTGCCCAACACCATTTCCTGCCTAATGTGAATCTCCTTCAGTTCCTCCATCACCCTAGGATCTCTGGCCACTAGAACATCTGGGAGATTGTTTGTATCCTCCGTAGTGAAGACAGATCCAAAGTACCGGTTCAACTCGTCTGCCATTTCTTTGTTCCCCGTAATAAATTCCCCTGCTTCTGTCTTCAAGGGACCCACATTTGCCTTAACTATTTTTTTCCTCTTCACATACCTAAAGAAGCTTTTACTATCCTCATTTATATTATTGGCCAGCTTACCTTCGTACCGCATAATTTCTCCCCGTATTGCCTTTTTAGTTATCTTCTGTTGCTCTTTAAAAGAGTCCCAATCCTCTGGCTTCCCGCTCTTCTTTGCTATGTTATACATATTCCCTTTTATTTTTATGCTGTCCTTGACTTCCCTTGTCAGCCACGGGTGCCTCTTACTCCCCTTAGAATCTTTCCTCCTCTTTGTGATGAATTGATCCTGCAACTTCTGCATTATTCCCAGGAATACCTGCCATTGCTGTTCCACCGTCTTCCCTGGTAGGGTCTCCTTCCAGTCAAATCTGGCCAGCTCCTGCCTCATGCCTCTGTAATCCCCTTTGCTATACTGTAATACTGACACTTCCAATTTTCCCTTCTCCCTCTCAATTTGTAGATTAAAACATCATATTGTGATCACTGCCTCCTAATGGCTCTTTTACCTTGAGTTCCCTTATCAAATTAGGTTTATTACTCAACACTAAATCCAGAATTGCCTTCTGCCTGGTAGGCTCTAGTACAAGCTGTTCTAAGAATCCTGCTGAGTTACTCCAGCTTTTTGTGTCTATCTTCAGATTGGTAAATTAATTGGCCATTGTAAATTGCCCATGACGTAATGGTATGTTGATAGGAATGAGGAGAGAATAAAAGTGGGATTAGACTAGGATAGTGTAAATGGGTGTTCGATGGTCATCTTGGACTCAATTGACTGAAGGCCTCATTAACTTGTTGCATGACTCCATGACTGTCTATTATGTTAAGGGCAACCTTATAATATCTGAGGAGAGACAAGGTGAAATCACATCACTAAGTCCAGGATGGATCTGTAAATTCAACTAAAGTAACACCAGAACCATTGCCAAGATCACTCAGAGCACAAAAGACAGTGACTTGGCAAAGTTTGCAAAGTTATAAGGTCATAAGGAACAGGAGTAGAATTAGGCCATTCGGTCCACCAAGTCTACTCTGCCATTCACTTATGGATGATCTATCTCTCCCTCCTAACCCCATTCTCCTACCTTCTCCGCATAATCTCTGACACCTATACTAATCAAGATTATATCTATCTCTGCCTTAAATATATCCACTGGCGGCCTCCACAGCCTTCTGTGGCAAAGAATTCCACAGATTCACCACCCTCTGACTAAAGAAATTTCTCTTCATCTCCTTCCTAAACGAATGTCCTTTAATTCTGAGGCTATGGCCTCTAGTCCTAGACTCTCTCTCCCACTAGTGGAAACATCCTGTCCACATCAACTCTATCCAAGCCTTTCACTATTCTGAATGTTTCAATGAGGTCCCCCCTCAGAAAGGTTTTGATATAGGTTTTGTTGATATATTCATTCAGTTTAGCTTTCTATTCTGGCAAAAATGAGGAGACACTGCAGTTAGCTTCTGCATTATTAGCTGAACAAGTATTATTACTTTAAACGTGTTAGTTGTTTAAAGATTATTTAATGTGACTTACTGTTCTCTCTGCTGCAGAAATCTGTACAAGAAGTTCCAGAGGCAAAGCTGTGCAGAACCTTTGTACTTGTGCCTAGTTTGATCTTCTGTCTCGTATGTATTTGTCTGTACACCTTGTAATGGACTCTTCATTAGAGCTTTGAAACCTCACTGACCATACATACTTTACTAATTACAGGTTAACTAGTTATTCATCTTCTACTCTTTATGGAGTATTGCTGTGTGAAAAATGGATGCCCCATTTGCAATAGTCTTTGGAATTCGCAATGATCTCAAATAATTCACCTCTTCCGATTTAAACCTATAATGCTAATTGCCCTTTACAAGAAGTCTCGGATATGATCTATTTTTAAACCTCAGGAAGGCATCTGAGCTCTCTGGATAAATAATAGATATAATTTTCCATAACACAATACACAACATTGCAATAGCGACTGACCTGCTATTTATTCAAATGCATCATATTTGCTTTCATGTGACTTACCAGAATATTCTGTGTATGAATCAAGCTTGAATGCAGAAGTACATTGAGTAAACGTTACTGAATAATTGATGGTTGTGTTGAATTTGCTACTTACATTTAAAAGTCTTAGAAATAGTTATGAAATATTAATAAGACCACTCGACAGACTTGAGAGTGACAGCAGAGCTTGAGCTCGGGAATGTGGACAGAAAGACCATGTCCAAAGACATCTTTCTGGGTAAAATTGCGACCTTTGGTATTTGTATTAAATGTACAATCTCGCAGTTCTTCTCCTTAGGCAGTCTCTCAACTTCAAGGATGACTTGCGTTCACTCCAACGCCACGACCTGCAGATGACTGATGAAGCCAACTGAAGAATGGCTGTAACTCCCACAGATGGTTCTTCTTGGTTCTTGGGCAGGAGATGGTTGGGGGACTGGCATACGCGTAGCTTAAGAGGTTATGTGCTCCCTCCACTGTTTACATTGAGCTTCCAAGTGCCCCTATCAAATGGGGACCAACATTTCTAATGCCATCTCAAAGCTTTCATCTACACATTAAGTGGGGATGGACCAGTGATTCTCAGGAGTTGGTGAGAATGTTGGTGCCAAGCTGGAAGAGGACATTCATTTTGAGAATGTTAAGTGTAATGCCCATTTTCTTTTGTGCTTCATGGACCAAGTCAATGATGACTTAGTCTTGGTATTGCAATTGTTCCTGGTTAATTAATGTCAAATGCATTGAGATACAGTGATCAACGTTGTTTTGTGTGCTATCCTGGCAAACCATACAATGCATGAGTACCTCAGCTGGTGTAAAAGTGCAGAGTATAGTGTAGCTGCTATAAGGAAAGTGCAAATTTAAAAAATGCAAGGGCCACAATGAGATAGATTGGAAGATAAGGAATTCAGCTTAAGCGTATGAAAGGTCCCTTTAAGAGTCTGATAACAGCAGGGATGAAGATGTTCTTGAATCTGGTGGTATGTGTCTTCAAGCTTATGTACCTTCTGCTCGACTGGTGAGTGGAGACCCTGGGAAAAAATAGAAACTCATTTATTTTTTAAAGAAATATTACAGTTGAGTGGGAAATGCAAGTATCAGCTGTTGATCACTGAGGCCATGCCAGATTCTGGATCACAACATCATGGTTTTCCAGGGACTTTGGCAAAAACAAAATTGAGGCTGGCACTCCAGCTGTCAAGACTGCCATTAATAGGCCAAGATGTCAAATCAAAGCCATTTTGGGAGGTGCACATAATGACATAGTTCTATTTTGGAAAAGAGCACTTAAATTCTCTCTCCAGTGTTCTGATCAATATTTTTAAAACTTCAGAACACGTCTGGCTGGAACTTCATAATTTCATGTTCATAAGTGATAGAAGCAGAAATTGGCCATTCGGTGCATCAAGTCTACTCTGCCATTCAATCACAGCTGACCTATCTTTCCCATGAAAGGGAAATTTCCTGGGAAATTGATGTCTGGCGTTCCCTGTGACTGCATCAGAATGAAATGTAGGATGAGCTCTATTGTTACATTAGCCGAATACAAGGGAGGACGCCTAAAACTGCTGGGTGCTCTCATTGGGAACACAGATTTAAAATGTTCAGGTTATTCAGAACCGGGGGTCACAGTTTAAGAATAAGGGGTAGGCTATTTAGGACTGAGAGGGGGAAAAACCTTTTCACCCAGAGTTGTGAATCGGTGGAATTCTCTGCCACAGAAGGCAGTGGAGGCCAATTCACTGGATGTTTTCAAGAGAGAGTTAGATTTAGCTCTTAGGCCCAAAGGAATGAAGGGATATGGGGAAAAAGCAGAAACGGGGTACTGATTTTAGATGATCAGCCGTGATCATATTCAATGGTGGTGCTGGCTTGAAGGGCCGAATGGCCTACTCCTGCACCTATTTTTCAATGTTTCTACTTTTCTATGTTACCAAAGCATTATGGATATGAGCTGCAATCCAGCCTACATTTTATTCCTTTTTTTTCTGTTTGTGGTTAACTGAAATGGGTTTTGATTATTTGCCAGGCAAATTCCAGAATGGATATTTTTATTATCGGACACAAATTCTCCATTCCAATTCTCTGTGTAGCTGAATTTCTGCAATGTTTTCCATCAGGCCTAAAGTATTTCAGGACCTCAGTGAACATTCCTCCATTTCAACACAGTGGATACATACTTAGCCAGGAACGTGAGGTAAAATGTGGAAGATGCCTACAATGAAAGCCAGCATCATTTGATAAACCCGGACCACCTAGTCCTGTTCCTTTGTGAGACATTTGTAATTAAGTTGTCTTGGGGTGGCTGGGTGAAAGTTGGTCGTCATCTTGCGAGGTGACTACAGGGCCCCCTTCTTGTGTCCATTGCTCTGTGCAAGATCAGTGTGCAGCAGTCATGAAATGCTTTGGAAACCCCTGCCATTGTTGGCTCTCAGAGTCAAGGTGACAGTAATCTAAGCTCACATGGTCTTGTGCAATGTGTAGGAAGGAACTGCAGATGCTGGTTTAAACCAAAGATGGACACAAAATGCTGGAGTAACTCAGCGGGACAGACAGCGTCTCTAGAGAAAAGGAATAGGTGACGTTTCAGGTCGAGACTGAAGAAGGGTCTTGACCAGAAATGTCACCTATTCCTTTTCTCCAGAGATGGTGTCTGACCCGCAGAGTTACTCCAGCATTTTGTGTATGTCGTTGGCCTTTTGCAATGTTGTGCTATTACAGAGTGGAGCAGAACCAACCCCTCGCAACTTACAAAATAGTTGCTAAAAAAAACATTTCTGCTCCATCTTCTGACTTCTTCAGTCTGAAGAAGGGTCTCGACCCGAAACGTCACCCATTCCTTCTCTCCTGAGATGCTGCCTGACCTGCTGAGTTACTCCAGCATTTTGTGAATAAATACCTTCGATTTGTACCTGCATCTGCAGATATTTTCTTATACTTTCTGCTCCATCTAAGTCAAGCCCCCAGGGCTAATTGGTTTGTCTAATCTGCTGAGGACTTTGAATACTTCTTAAAATCCCTTCCCTTTAGAAACATTCAAAACTATTGAAAAACAATGAATCAATTAAAGCCATTTAAGTGAGCTTAATTAATTTGATTTCCCATTGTCTTGCACAGTGAGTTCTCCATTGGAATGCATGGTCCTTCTGTTACTGTGCCAGGTATAACATGGTACAAGTTTAGTTGTCAAGTGCTCTCATGTAGGTTCTGGGGAATTACAGTATTTTCGCGCTGAGGTGCTGGGGATGCAAGAAAAGTCTAATGTTGGAGAATGATGTTCAGAACTCCAATGAACAATAAGTGGAGAGTTCAAGACATCAGCATTTCTTAAGGATTCCTAAACTTCCTGACCCTCATGGGGACAGTGCTGGGTGTTCACTACGGGAATGATGGCAAGTTATGATGGCAAGATGGGTTAACATATGATGAGCATTTGACTGCACTGGGCCTCTACTCACTGGAGTTTAGAAGGATGAGGGGGGAACTCATTGAAACTTATCGAATAGTGAAAAGCCTGGATAGAGTGGATGGGGAGAGGATGTTTCTGCTAGTGGGAGAGTCTGGTACCAGAGGTCATTGCCTCAGAATTAAAGGACATTCCTTTAAGACGGAGATAAAGAGGAATTTCTGTAGTCAGAGGATGGCGAATCTGTGGCATTCATTTCCCACGGATTTCTTTTGAGTATTTTTATCAAACATTTAACTATTTTGCTGCCACTCATGAATGAGTCTAATGTTTAATTTTCAGAGTTTAATCTTTCGTATATGTTCTACATTGAATTTCATCTTTAATTGGTCTGGCCTTTTAAAATGTCTCATCTAATTCATTTTGCTAATTACCAACTAGACTTTCAGATTCAACTGCCACTTCTTAACTGGTAGGAAGGAACTGCAGATGCTGGTTTAAACCAAAGGTAGACCCGAGAAACGAGAGATAGACAGTAGAGGGTGATGTACAGATATATAGAACAGCATATCTTGATCTATATCTCTCTATATCACCGCCTATCTCTCTGTTTCCCTTTCCCCCGACTCACAGTCTGAAAATGGGTCTCGACCCAAAATATCACCTATTTCTTTTCTCCACAGATTCTGTCTGACCCACTGAGGTACTCCAGCTTTTAGTGTCTAACTTCTTAATTGGTGGTCGGTTCAGAATCTCAGATGGGATTGCTAATGTGATTCAAAGCCTTCTGGTTCTCTCACAGCTGATACATAACCCAACAACGATGTGTATTTCTACTTTGAACAGGTTACCATCTTGTTATTTATCTATTTTATTTCCCAGGTAATATTAAACATGCCTAAGCGCTCTCTTTTTTTTAACAACTTAGCTTGGTACAGTGGTAGAAAACAACATTCATGATAATACCAGTTCCAGTATCTTTTAGAAAAGAAATGGCTGTAACTAATTGGCCTGTAGAAATGGCTCCAGACAATCACACAAACCAACCTCCCTTCCATAGACTCCATCTACCATTCGCGCTACTTCGGCAAGGCCACCAGCATAATCAAGGACGAGTCTCACGGCAGTCACTGCCTCTTCTCCACTCTCCCATCAGGCAAGAGGTACAGAAATGTGAAAATGCACACCTCCAGATTCAGAGACAGTTTCTTCCCAGTTGTCCTGTTAACAACTAGGGAGCGGTCTTGAGTTAACATCTACCTCATTGGAGACCCTCAGACTATCTTTATTCGGACTCTACTGGACTTTATTGTGCACTATATGTAATTCCCTTTATACTGCATTTGTACACTGTGCACGGCCTGATTGTAATCATGTATAATCTTTCTGCTGACTGGATAACGTGCAACAAAAAGCTTTGCTCTGTACCTTGGTGCATGTGACAATAAACTAAACTAAACTAATTGGTAAATATACGTAACATTGAGCATCACCTTCTACCTGCACAACCTAGCAAAAAAATGAACAAAAAGTCCAGGGAGAAGAGGAGAAATTAGTTTCCCCAGAATAAAAGATGGACAAAAACTGCTGTAGTAACTCAGCGGGTCAGACAGCATCCCTGGAGAGAAGGAATGGGTGACGTTTCGGGTCGAGACCCTTCTTCAGACTGATGTCAGGGGAGTGGGCGGGACAGAGATAGAATGTAGTCGGAGACAGTAAGACTGGTGGGAGAACTGGGAAGGGGGAGGGGCATTTGAAATGAGGAATAAGTGGTGAGACACGTAAGATCCTTCAGTTGCATGACAAAGTACATGTTGAGATGTTCCCACCTGAGGTGGAGTCTCAAATGTGGGGATATAAGTACAAGATTATGGGGCAATCATTAAAGCAATGAAATGAATTGAAACCTCTTCTCACAGAGGCCATGAACCTTTGGAATTCTCTACCCCAGAGTGTTGTAGAATTTAAATGATTGGGAGTATTTAAAGAAGCAGATACATTTTTGGAAGATCGGAAAAATGAGAGCTAGGGAGAAATGGAGCAGAAGATCTAAGGCTGAGGCCGATCAGTCATGATCACATTAAGTGATGGAGCAAGTTTAAGTGGATGAGTGGCTTACTCCAGCTCATATTTTCTTTTGTTCTCATTGCCTTGCAGCATCATCTGCCTCGTCTTTGAGTTGGAAGTTTGGAGATTCACGTTCCAAATCAAAAACTCAAGCAAATAAATCTGGACTGAAAACAAAATCCAACAGATAGATAGACACAAAATGCTGGAGTAACTCAGCGGGACAGGCAGCATCTCTGGAGAGAAGGAATGGATGACGTTTCGGGTCGGGACCCTTCTTCAGACGGGAAACGTCTCAACTCAAAATTGTCGCACATTCCTTTTCTCCAGAGATGCTGCCTGTCCCCGCTGAGTTACTCCAGGATTTTGTGTCGATCTTCGGTGTAAACAGACATCTTCAGTTCATTCCTAAACAAAAAACAATGTATCACTTGGATGGTGCTGCACTGCCAGAGGTGAAGCTAAACTAAGTCTTCTTTTGGTCACACTTTGTCATTAAAAGATTACCTATGTCAAGATTTCAAAGGAGAGTGTTGGATTATCCTTAGCATCCTTAAATAATCCTTTAATCAACATCATGAAAACAGATTGCCTGGTAATTAACAACTTACATTGTTCAAGCTGGTCAGATTTCAAGAAGTCACTGACTGTAAAGAGTTTAGAGCAGACCTCTTGCTGTGTAAGGAGCTATGTAAATGCAGGTCTTCCTTTTTCATCAAAGAAATCTTGAGGCATAGTAAATTTTTAATACAAAAGACAGTATTGACAGGATTGTGCCAAACATGCCTGGCCAGGATTGATATGTCACTGTTCATATTGTATTGAACTAGATCCAGGATATTTGGATGCTAATTCAGCAAAATGATGGCAGCATTCTTGCCAAATATCCCCTCTGGATAATCCTAGCATTTCAGGGGAGAGTGACTTTCCACCGTGTGTAAGACTGCCAATATTTTGCGTGACAGCAAATAGAACATGATGAGCCTTCAATTCAAGAAAGCGAGGGACTGCTTACACCGATTGCTGTGGCCAAACACAACCTCAATAACCTCCTCCCGAAGAAAGTCAGGGCTGGAAATGGAAACTTCATCCATAAGTTGCAAGAAATAAAGGAGAGCAGCTGGAAAAAACTCAAAGGGAGAGGCAGCATTTGTGGAGGGAAATGGGCTATTGAAATTTCAGGTCGAGGTCCTTCATCTAGACTGAAAGAAGAGAGGAGAATCAGCCTGGTTAGAGGTAGGGGGAGGGATGGGGCAAGAACAAGCAGGTGGACGCTGGTGAGTGGGGGCTGCACGGTGGCGCAGTGGTAGAGTTGGTGCCTTACAGCGCCAGGGAGCCGGGTTCGATCCTGTCTACGGACGCTGTCTGTACATAGTTTGTATGTTCTCCCCGTGACCATGTGGATTTTCTCCGGGTGCTCCGGTTTCCTCCCACATTCCAAAGACGTACAGGTTTGTAGGTTAATTGGCTTGGTACAAGTGTAAATTGTCCCTAGTGTGTGTAGGATACTGTGAATGTGCGAGGATCGCTGGTCGGTGCAGATTTGGTGGGCCGAAGGGCCTGTTTCGGCGCTGTATCTCTAAACTAAACTAAACTAAAAAGGGTGTGAGTGTCAGGTAGGGGAGGGAAGGGTGGAGATAGCAACAGAGGCTGGGAGGCGATGAGAAGATCCAGAGACTGCAGATTTCTGGAATCCGATGGGAAAGGAAAGTGGAGACGGAACCGAATGAGCAGTGGTTGTAGAAGGGAACCACGGAGAGAAGGGAATGAAGAGGGTCCAATGGGAAGAGTTTGTGGAGTGGGGCGGGGCGGGGGGGAAGAAACAGGGTAATAGGAGGCAGAGGAGTTAAGGTGGGAAGCAGGGGATGTGAGAGAGGGCCAGTGTAGATAGAAGGAGAGAGAACGGAATAGAGGGAGCATTTGTTACCTGAAATTGGTGAATTCAATGTGCATGCCATTGTCGACTGAGCACTCCAGGTTCCAGCATTTGCAGTCCCTTGTGCCTTAATCGATCTGTATTTTGCATATTATTTTTTAATGTTTACATTCAGAAGCAAATGGAGAACAGCATGTACTTTCATAAACTTCTTGGGAGCTGAACAGTTTTAAGTCTGCATAAATAAATCAAATGCAAGGCTCGGTAGAAAGTCTCTTAATTGAAGTTGTTCATTCAGTGTTTTCTTTACTTTTGCCCTCAAATCTAATGTTGCACTAAATAATCTCTTCGCTTACCTAACTGCATATAAAAAGAAACAAACAGTTGAGGATAATCAGAATCATTACCTTGGGATCTATAATCTTGGCTAAATCATTCAAGTCATCGAGTGATTAGCAAGAACAAAGCTTAATATTGTGAATATCAATCCTTCGCTACAATATCAGTACCTGATATGGAAAAATAAAGAAAGAAAATTATCGACTTTCCAGTATCAACTCGGGCTCCAGGCTCTTTATTCACGAGTGGCAACAACAATAGGAAAGAATGTGTGGTCAGATCTGGAAGAGATAAGTTTAAAGCTAATATATTTCCATGCAAGATTAATGCTTAGCACAGTGAGCCAGTTAGCAAAGGAAGGCGTAAATGTGTGGGGCAGAATCTGCTGGTAACTTCCCAGTTCTTTGTGTATTTAGTGCTGGAATACTTGTGACCAATTTGAGTACAGAAAGAAGTCTACCCCGTCCAAGCCAGGTACGTCTTTGAAGTGTGGGAGAAAACCAATGATCTCGAAGAACACCCACGTGGTCACGAGGAGAACGCACAAACTCCGTACAGACAGCACCTGTAGCCAGGATCGACCCCCGGTCTCTGGCACTGTAAGGCTGTAACTCTAACGCTGCGCCACTGTGCCACACTCATTTCTCATTCTAGAAACTGGCGGTGAAGTTGAGTAAATTCTGCTTGGCTGGAGCTTCTATTTCAAAAATTCTATTTTAAATTGTTTCTGATATAAACAAGCGACAAATATTGGCAATGGTGTCCGTGAAAAAGTGAAGTGGACAAAATGACAGCGGCACTTTGGGAACCTGAGGAGATATTTGTGCACTGCTGATTCCTACTTATCAAAAGATCCCATAAAAAAAACCCGCCATAGTCTATTTTCAGGACTGTAACCCAAATATCGGCCAAACAAATTGTAAGAGAAAAATTGTGTAGTTTGGCATCAAATAGAATTCTGCTAAGACCACACAGATTGTCAAAAATGATATTTCTTCAAACCCCATTAAATTCTGCTTTGTCGGTTCTGAAACACAAGATTGACAGCCATGAAAAATATTAAGTATTCTTAACAGTCGTGTTTCCTTGTTCAACAATCTCAGTTGCTGATTTGACACATACAGCTATTAGGTTTGCATGATAAGGAGTTAGATACTTAATACTGAAGAAAATGTGATGTGTCTCACGTATCCTGATCAGTCCTTCTGAACTTAGAAATTCCTTCTAAACTTAGAAATTAGATTTTGAAGGCTATCCGTACTTTAGCTATTTCTACATTTAAAATAACACTATTTGTCAGCTGACTGGTAAATTCAGCTTATTTGGCCTGTGATTTAGTTAGATGCTAAGTGAAAAGATAACCATAATATGGAAGATTATCTCTATGTGTTAAGAATAATGAAATCTTAAGTATATTTTACAAAGAACTGGTTAATAATTACATCATGCATGAACTCACAAAATGTTCCCAGACTTTAATAATAAAGCACACAAAAAGACTGCCATGATACAATGCTCTGGGTCAGGAAGTAGAAAAGATAGCATTAAGGATGACTTCCACAACAGGTTTCCCTACAACTTGTTTTCTACTAGGATCAATGATCTTTATCACCCAGAAATAAGTTTGATTTCGACCTCTGCTGCCAACTTGCATCTTTCGCAAATTACACAACAAGAGATAGATAAAAATAAAGCAAACAATGCGATTCCTCTTGTCTCTTTAACATGCAGGAGGATGCAATGTTTTCCATTTTCTTCAGGTTGGCAGTGGTGCAAGAGACAGTAGATGCTGTAAACTGGAGCAAATGCAAACTGATGGATGTTCTCAGCTGGCTAGGCAGCAGCGGTGGAAGCCAAGAGATAGTCAGTGTTTTGGATCAAGATGCTAAGTGAAAAGATAACCTTTTGCACTGTAATGCACTGATGCATTAGTCTTGAATCATCCTGATGCATTGGTCTTTTTCCAAAAACTTCGACTATCTCCTTGCCTTCGCAAATGTTGCCTGATCCTCTGAATTTCTCCGGCAATTTGTTTTTGTTCCAATAAATCATATACGCTATTCATTTCGATCGAAGACAGACACGAAAAGCTGGGGCAACTCAGCAGGTCAGGCATCATCTCTGGAGAAAAAGAATAGGTGATGTTTTGGGTCGAGACCCTTCTTCAAACTGAGAGTCAGGAGAAAGGGAAAAAAGAGATATAGGACAAATGAATGGAGGTTATGCAAAAAGCAACGATAATCAAGGAAAGGTGGAGCCCACAAAGGTCCATTGTTGGCTGTGGGACAGGTGATAACGGGATACACAGATACTGAAACTCAACAGGATGATGGTGAAACTAGTACAACGACTAGGGTGGAGGAGGGACGGAGAGAAAGGGGATGCAATGTTTACTTAAAGTTAGAGAAATCAATATTCTTACTCTATGCTATTCATTTCATTGGTCCATCTTGACAAATGTGACCTTCTCATGGTGAGGTGAAGTTTGCTTTAACTAGTACCAACAATGAAAGGGAAAAGTGTCTTTGGTTGCTGCTGTTAAATAGGCGCTGATAGCCAGTTGCTGATTGATGCCCATGGAAATGGATGTGCAGAGATGTGTAATGCCAGTAGCCTCACACCTGTTTAGCCCCAGTGACTTGTTTAGCTCTGCTTACAACCACAGACTAATAGTGAAGGGTGGGTTCGATTTCAATACCCAGATTTACAGACAATGCACCTTTTGGGAAGAGACGTTTGAGGTTCAGAAACTCATTTTAGTTTTATGGGCTTCGTGTAAAATGCAATAATGCGTATATTACACACTCAGCCTTCAAAATCTAATTTCATTGATTTTTACGGCAAGTTGGTTAGTGAATGCCATTCCTGAAAATGTTCTACTCCGGATATTAGTAATGACAAACAAGAGGAGAATTTTTTAATCCGATGCTACCTTTCGATTCATTTAATACGAGGAAATTGGACAGAACATTTGAAAGCACCACCATAGTCCAAACACAGATTATGACACACAAGTACGAGAAAAATAATTTATCTTCAATGAATGGATTTAGCACTCCAGGAAGGTAAACTGGTTAAACGTTCAATAAATGTTTGTTCAAAAAAAGTAAGCTTGAGTTCTGCACGTTTTATTACATTTGGTAATAAGATCTGAAGGAAGTCTTTGAAAAATAGGACAACATGAAACAAAGAGCAGCTATTCAGGATGAGAGCTTATTATTTTCATGAGTTCTCTTTCATCTTAACCTGTACCCTCTGAACATGATATGCAGGTGCACCGGCACAACTGGCAACAGAACCTGTCTGGTGGAAAAACACTCAAGCACGTAAGCAGAACAGCAGGGAAAGTAATCCCAATACTGTTGTGATCAGAAGGAGGCCTTGGATAGGTGTAATCATAGCAGCTCAAACTGTGACATACTGGACATTTTACAGAAACAACACACCACAGGGGGGAGAGAGAGAGAGCACAAAGTACAAACATACATGTGTAGGGAGAAACTGCAGATGCTGGTTTACACTGAAACATATTCCAAACATACATGTGTAGGGAGGAACTGCAGATGCTGGTTTACACTGAAACATATTCCAAACATGCTTGCCTGTCAACAAAGAATTTGCTTCAGGATGTAGGAATGACCAGCAGTTGTGTCATAAAAAAATGTGGCCTTAAAATAGGTTTTTGCTTTAACAATACTGTTGTTACAATGCTGCATTTGCCCCAACACAGGACTTAATTTATAAATCAGAAAAATTGGCAAGTTGGCACCCTTAGATTTGTGCGCAGGCCCAACATCCCAGTCAGACCTATGACAGTCAACTCTCGTTCCTCCCAACTTTTACCAGTTCACAAGTTATAGGAGTAGAATTAGGCCATTCGGCCCACCGAGTCTACTCCACCATTCAATCATGGCTGATTTCTAATCCCATTTTCCTGCCTTTTCCCCATAACCCTTGATACCCGTTCTAATCAGGAATTTGTCTATCTCTGCCTTAAAAGTATCCACTGGCTGGACCTCCACAGTCCTCTGTGGCAATGAGTTTCACAGATGAACTACCCTCTGACTAAAGAAGTTCCTCCTCACCTCCTTTCTAAAAGAGCGCCCTTTAATTCTGAGGCTATGACCTCTGGTCCTGGACTCTCCCACCAGTGGAAACATCCTTTCCACATCCACTCTATCCATGCCTTTTATTATTCTGTAAGTTTCAATGAGGTCCCCCTTCAACTTTTGTCCTCGGTGTTGATGTGTGGAATATCCACTCAGTGGCACCTAATCCTCGGGCACTTCTGAGGCCCTGTGAGTAGGACATTATTACTGCCTCACAACTATGATGGGCTGCAACTCTCCTTAGGTTTAAATTGACACAACTTTGAAATCTTCAAAGGCACGCTAATAAAGAAAACATAATTATATAATTAACTTCTTAAATAATTAAGTACTTAGTTTAGCTACATTCAAGGTCCCTAACCAACATAATAAGCAGTCAGGATTCAAACAGCTTCAGATGTATATTTTTTCCCTATTTTATAATGGACAAATATCTTGACCTGAAAATGATTAGTTGGATTTTCAGTCAGGTTTTGAAAAAGAGCACTATTGGGCAATGATATTGCTACTGATTTATTATTGGTATGTTTCATGAGATACAGTGAGAAGCTTTGTTTGAGTGTGATCCAGTCAAATATATCATTCATGAATACAATCAAACCAGACACAAATACAACAGGTAGCCCAATGAGAAAAATACCATGGTGCAGAATATGATGTTACAGCATAATAGCAATACAGCTACAGAGAAAGTGTCGAAATTTTAAAAAGTGCAAGATCTGCATTGAAATTGGTTAGTAGATTTGGGCTACACCCCAGCTTGTGGGAGGCCAACAGCAGGGAAGAAGTTATTGCTATATCTGGTAATACGTGTTTTCAAGCTTTTTTATCTTCTGTCTGATGGGAGAAGGGAGAAGAGGGAATGACTGATGTGTAAATGGTCCTTCATTATATTGGCTGCTTTCCCGAGGCAGTGCAAAGTATAAATAGAGTCGATGGGGAAGGGGCAGGTATGTGTATTGGACTTGGCTACATCCACAACTCTCTACAATTCCATGCTGTGTTGTACATATAATTCTCAGCAGGAGCTTTTCTCCATACAAAAGCTCCAAAACTATAACTGGGTCAGGGCTTTTCAAGCCACTCATTCACCTCAGTGTGTGGAAAGCTGTGGAGGCCAAGTCAATGGATATTATTAAGGCAGATATAGACAGATCCCTGATCTGTTGGGTGTCAGGGGTACGGAGAGAAGACAGGAGAATGGGGTTAGGAGGGTGAATAGATCAGAAATAGTTGAATGGCGGAGTAGACTTGATGAGCTGAATAACCTAATTCTGTTCCTATCACTTGTGAACTTATGAACCTCATTGGAAGGATGATGGTTTTCAAAGTTCTGTCCACATGCCCTTTTAAGTGTGACCCCAATTTCTGGCAAACATGTTAACTGGCCTTTCAGGTCCACTACTCCTCACACTAGAGTTGGATCCACAGCCACTTCATATACTTAATTGATGGGTTTTCTACTGGCTTTCCATCACTTGAAATCTACGTTGGATACTAATGACCTCCACTCAAGGTGGACAAATAGTCATTACGTGAGTCAATGCAAAATAAATGTTGGTACAAAAGTGAAACAGGGTTAACCAGGATTTTCCTATTACTAACTGTAATTAATAAGGACCAGGAAATCTATTTAGTGATTTAAAATCTGAAATCATGTTCCGTGTGATGTTTGAATAATATTTCTTTATTGGCGGTATGAAAATGAATTTGCATTACATCAAATGTCTTAAAATTCTTTTAAATTGCTTATTTTGTACATTAATTCAGATTTTAGACTAGTCTTTGGATATTAATGTTTAATTTACTTTATACGCAAAGATAATCTAATAATGCTTGTCCAACATTTTCATGCATATATTCAACCGACAGATTTTTAAAAAACGATAGCTTGCTATTTTTTAAATTTGATATTTTACAGCATGATTTTAATACTCATTATTGCAATCTATTTAAAATTCAGGAGTATCTCTTTGTGCTGCCATGCATTGTTTATGAGACCCATATTGTCTTTATGCACAGCTTACAAAACCAGCCGCATGACAAGACATTCCAACACGAGACATCCTTCTTGACATTGGTCTCAAAAATACCGAGAACCTTGCAAGCTAAAAGAAATAAGGACTTGCTGATATGACTTTCACAGTACCAAGGAAAGGAAGTACAAACCTCTAACCTCACTTCTTAATAAAAGAATGAGCCTGTGTATTTTTGATGAAATAATACTGAGTTGAACCTCCATCTAGACCTGGAATGTTAACTCAATGAAAAAGGCCAATCGGGTATTTCACACTGGCAACATTATTGTCTTTAAGTCATTGAATAAAGAAGTGCACTGTTCTCATGTAAGACCATGCATTTACAGATATCCTTTCTCATTCTTAGGATGGCCCAAAGTATCTAAAGCTATTTTTGGAAGGCCAACACTTAGCAAAGTCCCAGAAGCACCAATGTTGCCAAACTGATTTAGTGATATTAGCTATTTAATGCTTTGGTTTGTGTGCATCCAAAAGGCAAGTAAAGCCAGGCAATAAACTCTTACTTGACAGATAGTGGCATAGAAATATCCTAAAGAAAAGTGCAATCGGCATTATATAGTGTGTCAATTATCATTTTGATTAAGGCCTGCTGCTACCTTGTCCAGTTGCAACTGAGAGGCAAGACATTGCGAACCTCACAAACTGAAATACAGTAGGAAATACGTGAGATTACAAGAAGGAGAAGGCTGGTTAGAAGATAAACACAAAATGCTGGAGTAACTCAGCGGGGACAGGCAGCATCTCTGGAGAAAAGGAATTGGTGAAGTTTCAGGTTGAGACCCTTCTTCAGACCTGATTATGGCCTGGGGGTGGAACAGATAGTGATGGGTGGCTGGAATTCAGCAATTTGTGGATGATTTCAAGGAGGTTCAGAAAGATCGGGATCTTGATCAGGGAATTTAGGTGCTAGGCCATTGGTTTCAAAGTGAGGTTCTAAGAAATTTTGGACAGATTGTAGCGTACATGTGAGATCAATCAGTGAGGTATGTAGATTTGATGCAATTAAAGGGATGATGGGGACAAAGTAGAGAAGGTAATTAACCAGACTTCAATAATTTGGGTGCCCAGTCCAAAGTAGCATTAGTAAAACCTTGTTGTTCAATGATCCTTGGAGCGGGATTCTTGGAGCAATGCACAAAATCTCCACAGCAATTCATCTGAAAGACCACCACTTGATGCTTTAGATATTGAAATCATGCAAGATACACAACTTGATCAGGACTGTCACTTCTGCAGAACTAGTAGGTGAACAGTCATGCGGTTATTAGAATGTTGCAATATTGCTGACGTAATCTTAGAGAGCTTTATACTGCGGTCATGTTTCTGGTGCTATTTCCTCACCAAATGACATATTTATCAAGAAACCCAGAAATGAACACAAAATTGCTCTATTCAGTTTTTATTACCATTCTCAATTGAATTATTACTTCCAGCTTTGTAAGAGGGGATTTCAAGCCCTCTCTCTTGGTGTTAGATACTTGCTTCTGCCAAGGTACATTTGCACAGATTCTGTGCTGAAGTTTACCCCAGTGCTTAGAGTGGTCTTGCTTTCAAAGTGAACATTAAACTCTGGCCCCATCTGCTTTTCAGTTGGATGTAAATTATCATTAAGTGTTATTTTGAAGGGGAGTACTGGCATTCTCCCAAGCTCTGGTCAACAATTATCCCTCAGGTAACATTGCGAAAACAGATTATCTACTTATTCTCACCTTTGTTGTTTGTGGGAATTTTCTCTGTATATATAGGTGGCTACACTTCCAAATACTGACTAAACTTCAAAAGTAATCAATTGGCTGCAAGCCAAGTTAGAGTTCACATAAAAGTAAACTTTATTTCTCTCAATCGCCTCCAGTTCATTTTTCAGTGAAATAGCACTTGAAATTTCACTAAATTGAACATCATGTTAAATACGAAGATCCAGATTGCAAATTCAGATGTGCATTTCTACGAAGTTCTGAACAAGTGATTACTTTTGTTCTCCCATCGCATATGAGTTACTACAAAAATATTAAAAATATAGAAAACTAAACTATGCACACCTTTAAGTCCACACTGTCGTTTAATAAAATCACAACTGATCTTTTACTTCAATGATACTTATCTGCACTAACCCTGTAACACTTTATTCCTTTAGTGTTCAAAAGATTTATTGATCTTTGCTTGAATTACTCAGAACTGATGCTTCACAGCCGTACTGGAAAGAGAATTCCAAAAGATTCTCTACGCTAGATGAAAACATTTCTTCTCATCCCAGTCCCATATGTGCAAACAAAATAAATCCAGACATATTATCCAGTGAGGGAATCACTTTTATCCCAATTGACGACATATAAAATATATAGTTTATGCAGCAGAATATACAGGTTCCAATTGCAAACTAATCAATGTAGGACCCAGTCAAACATTATTCTCTTTCAAGTCCTTAGCTCCAATGCAAAACTCAGTTCACAATCACTCGTGTTGTGGACTTCTTGGTCCAAGCACAGTACGTAAGTATTAGACTAATCAGTATGTGCTGATTAGTACGGGTATCAGGGGTTATGGGGAGGGCAGGACAATAGGGTTAGGAAGGAGAGATATCAGCCATGATTGAATGGCAAAGTAGACTTGATAGGCTGATTGGTATAATTCCGTTCCTATCACTTATGAACTTATGAACATAGACCAAAATCAAAGCATGATATATTTGGTCATTATCTAACCATATTAAACACTCCTAGTGTCAGTTTTAACCTGCACATGACATTTGCTTTGCATACATTTGTGGAAAATATATTCCTCGTAATTGTTTTCCAAATTTGATAATCACATTATAAATTCAAACAACTTTTACAAAAATTTACTGTAAACCTTGACCTAAATACAAGTTTTGGAAAGCAGCCACATTTTGTAAGCACTTGTTTAAGGCTACAATCTTTGCGCGTTGTTTTCTTGCTTGTGTTTACGTGAAAGGTTCTATATAAATTTGCCATCGTCAATGATGACACAAAATGCTGTAGTAACTCAGCGGGACAGGCAGCATCTCTGAAGAGAAGGAATTGGTGAGGTTTCAGGTCGAGACCCACTCCTTCTCTCCAGAGATGCTGCTTGTCCCGCTGAGTTACTCCAACATTTTGTGTCTATCATCGATTTAAACCAGCGTCTGCCGTTCTTTCCTACACCTGATATCTGCTCGTGTCTTTACAGATGTGTTTTTAAATTTAAAGACAAG
The DNA here is from genome assembly GCF_053455715.1 of Rhinoraja longicauda. NCBI lineage: Eukaryota > Metazoa > Chordata > Chondrichthyes > Rajiformes > Arhynchobatidae > Rhinoraja > Rhinoraja longicauda. The sequence goes on along the minus strand of NC_135975.1, from coordinate 18,459,895 downwards.
ATATGCAAATGCTGGAAATTAGAGAAAAAAAATGGAAATACTCAGCAGGTCAAGCAGCATCTGCAGAGTAAGAAATTGAGTTAACATTTTAAGTCATTAACCAATTATATCATCCACATGAAATGTTAATTTTGTTTCTTCCTCCACTGATGCTGTTTGAATTGCTAAGTGTCCTAGCATTAGAAATCTGAACCCAGAGTGAATTCTTACATCATTTTGGCAAATTAGAAGCGCTGAAAAGTGAATAATGAAAAATGTATTGTGGGAGCTTATTTTAAATGTAACTTGATGTCAAATAAGATTATGAATTAACTGCATTGAAATAATGACCAGTAATTTGATTCATGGTTGATCCAACTTGGAAACTGTTGAAATATTGATCTGGATGTTCAGGGAATTGTTGAGTATGCTGGGAATTGCCAGCATTTCCCCCGAGTTGAAACAAGGAATTGCAGATGCTAATTTACCTAAACGGCACAAAGTGCTGGAGTAACTCAGCGGGCCGGGCAGCATCTCTGATGAACAGGCATAGGTGATAGACACAAGAAGCTGATGTTTCGGGTCGAGACCTTTCAGTCTGAAGAAGCGTCTCGATCCGAAACATCACCCATTCCTTCTCTCCAGAGATGCTGCCTGTCCCGCTGAGTTACTCCAGCTTTTTGTGTCTATCTTCAGTTTAAACCAGCATCTGCAGTTCCTTATTCACAAAATGCTGGAGTAACTCAGCGGGTCAGGCAGCATCTCAGGAGAGAAGGAATGGGTGACGTTTCGGGTTGAGACCCTTTTTCTGACTGATCTGCAGTTCCTTCTTACACATGGATAGGTGATGTTTTGGGTCAGAATGAAGTAGGGTCGTAATCTGAAACATCAACTATCCATGTTCTCCAGCGATGCTACCTGACCCGTTGAGTTCCTCCAGCACTTTGTGTCTATTTCCCCCACGTTATGCCTCCAAGTTCTGGATTCATGTAAATAAACACACATCTGCAGGAGTCCAATACTTGCTGAGTGACCTTGGCCAGCTAGTTTCTAGCAAGCATCGCAGGCCAAATTATAGTACTTGCTGGGTAATCTACTCCAAAGTGCTACTTCATTTATTTGAACAAAGAGAGGCATCTATGCTGTAGTTATTGTTCATTATTTACATTTTTCATAGTAATGATTGATCAATGGATTTGGAATGTTTTTTAATGTATCTTAATAACAGAGAAATTCAGAAAATGCAAAGTTTTGATAGGTTTGGCAAACAGGGAAGCCAGACGTGAGTGAGGATTAATCAGCTGTTAATTCACGGAGGTTCCTTTGTGAGTGGGGTTATTCCTGGCCCCAACCATGCATCACCCTTTATACAACCCAGGCCCTGCCATTACACAGGCTTCACCGAATGATGACCCAGGCATCCTGGATCCAGAGTTGACACTGATGCACCCAGTAAAGTGTAAGCCCATATTTACCATGTGAATCAATAATGAATAAAATCACCTACATCAAAGCAATACGTCTCCATATAACCATATAACCATATAACAACTACAGCACGGAAACAGGCCCGTTCGGCCCTTCCAGTCCACGCCGACCACTCTCCCTGACCTAGTCTCATCTACCTGCACTCAGACCATAACCCTCTAATCCCCTCTTATCCATATACCTATCCAATTTACTCTTAAATAATAAAATCGAGCCAGCCTCCACCACTTCCACCGGAAGCCCATTCCATACAGCCACCACCCTCTGAGTAAAGAAGTTACCCCTCATGTTACCCCTAAACTTTTGTCCCTCAATTCTGAAGCTATGTCCCCTTGTTGGAATCTTCCCCACTCTCAAAGGGAAAAGCCTACCCACGTCAACTCTGTCCGTCCCTCTCAAAATTTAAAAAACCTCTATCAAGTCCCCCCTCAACCTTCTACGCTCCAAAGAATAAAGACCCAACCTGTTCAACCTCTCTCTGTAGCTTAAGTGCTGAAACCCAGGCAACATTCTAGTAAATCTCCTCTGTACCCTCTCCATTTTGTCGACATCTTTCCTATAATTTGGCGACCAGAACCACCATACTCCAGATTCGGCCTCACCAATGCCCTGTACAATTTTAACATTACATCCCAACTTCTATACTCGATGCTCTGATTTATAAAGGCAAGCATACCAAATGCCTTCTTCACCACCCTATCCACATGAGATTCCACCTTCAGGGAACAATGCACAGTTATTCCCAGATCCCTCTGTTCCACTGCATTCCTCAATTCCCTACCATTTACCCTGTATGTCCTATTTTGATTTGTCCTACCAAAATGCAGCACCTCACACTTATCAGCATTGAACTCCATCTGCCATCTTTCAGCCCACCCTTCCAAAAGGCCCAAGTCTCTCTGTAGACTTTGAAACTCTACTTCATTACTAACTACACCACCTATCTTAGTATCATCTGCATATTTACTAATCCAATTTGCCACACCATCATCCAGATCATTAATGTAAATGACAAACAACAGTGGACCCAACACAGACCCCTGGGGCACTCCACTAGACACTGGCCTCCAACCTGACATACAATTGTCAACCATTACCCTCTGGTATCTCCCATTCAGCCATTGTTGAATCCATCTTGCAGCACCCACTACATCCTATCTTTGTTCCGCCCCCGCCCATGACATCAGTCTGAAGAAGGGTCTCGACCCGAAACGTCATCCATTCCTTCTCTCCTGAGATGCTGCCTGACCCGCTGAGTTACTCCAGCATTTTGTGATACCTTTGATTTGAACCAGCATTTGCAGTTATTTTCCTACACAACTTGCCGCTCCATTGCGATTTCTCCTCAGGGTATGTCTACTTTGAAGAAGTTCTCCTCTCTTCGACGAGAGTTTAGCAACATGCTCTCGCACTGCTCCCCCTCTGTGATTCCTCCTGCCCTCCTACTCTCTCCATGTCTCCCACTACATCCTATCTTTGTCCCGCCCCCTCCCCTGACATCAATCTGAAGAAGGGTCTCGATCCGAAACGTCACCCATTCCTTCTCTCCTGAGATGCTGCCTGACACGCTGATACCTTCAAATGGAATAGATATAATCAAGGAATTCCTCAAGCAGGAGGTCCTCCGCTGGGTTGGACAATATGTTAGATGTCTTCCTCAGCCCAGGGTCAGTGAGGACAAAGCAGTGTTACAGCTATACCCTCTATCACACAGCCTTCATTGCCAAGTGCAACTCCCCTCAGTCCCCAATTCCTCATATCACCAAAGGAAGTGTAGGAAGGAACTGCAGATGCTGGTTTACACCGAAGATAGACCAAAATTCTGGAGTAACTACGCGGGTCAGGCAGCATCTCTGGAGAAAATGAACAGGTGACATTTCGGGTCGAGACAACTTATAATAGACAATAGACAATAGACAATAGACAATAGGTGCAGGAGTAGGCCATTCAGCCCTTCGAGCCAGCACCGCCATTCAATGCGATCATGGCTGATCACTCTCAATCAGTACCCCGTTCCTGCCTTCTCCCCATACCCCCTCACTCCGCTATCCTTAAGAGCTCTATCCAGCTCTCTCTTGAAAGCATCCAACGAACTGGCCTCCACTGCCTTCTGAGGCAGAGAATTCCACACCTTCACCACCCTCTGACTGAAAAAGTTCTTCCTCATCTCCGTTCTAAATGGCCTACCCCTTATTCTTAAACTGTGGCCCCTTGTTCTGGACTCCCCCAACATTGGGAACATGTTATCTGCCTCTAATGTGTCCAATCCCCTAATTATCTTATATGTTTCAATAAGATCCCCCCTCATCCTTCTAAATTCCAGTGTATACAAGCCCAATCGCTCCAGCCTTTCAACATACGACAGTCCCGCCATTCCGGGAATTAACCTAGTGAACCTACGCTGCACGCCCTCCATAGCAAGAATATCCTTCCTCAAATTTGGAGACCAAAACTGCACACAGTACTCCAGGTGCGGTCTCACCAGGGCCCGGTACAACTGTAGAAGGACCTCTTTACTCCTATACTCAACTCCTCTTGTTACGAAGGCCAACATTCCATTGGCTTTCTTCACTGCCTGCTGTACCTGCATGCTTCCTTTCATTGACTGATGCACTAGGACACCCAGATCTCGTTGAACTCCCCCTCCTCCTAACTTGACACCATTCAGATAATAATCTGCCTTTCTATTCTTACTTCCAAAGTGAATAACCTCACACTTATCTACATTAAACTGCATCTGCCATGTATCCGCCCACTCACACTACCTGTCCAAGTCACCCTGCAGCCTTATTGCATCTTCCTCACAATTCACACTACCCTCCAACTTAGTATCATCTGCAAATTTGCTAATGGTACTTTTAATCCCTTCGTCTAAGTCATTAATGTATACCGTAAATAGCTGGGGTCCCAGCACCGAACCTTGCGGTACCCCACTGGTCACTGCCTGCCATTCCGAAAGGTACCCATTTATCCCCACTCTTTGCTTTCTGTCTGTCAACCAATTTTCTATCCATGTCAGTACCCTACCCCCAATACCATGTGCCCTAATTTTGCCCACTAATCTCCTATGTGGGACCTTGTCGAAGGCTTTCTGAAAGTCGAGGTACACCACATCCACTGACTCTCCCTTGTCAATTTTCCTAGTTACATCCTCAAAAAATTCCAGTAGATTTGTCAAGCATGATTTCCCCTTCGTAAATCCATGCTGACTCGGAATGATCCCGTTACTGCTATCCAAATGCTCAGCAATTTCGTCTTTTATAATTGACTCCAGCATCTTCCCCACCACTGATGTCAGACTAACTGGTCTATAATTACCCGTTTTCTCTCTCCCTCCTTTCTTAAAAAGTGGGATAACATTTGCTATCCTCCAATCCACAGGAACTGATCCTGAATCTATAGAACATTGAAAAATGATCTCCAATGCTTCCACTATTTCTAGAGCCACCTCCTTAAGTACTCTGGGATGCAGACCATCAGGCCCTGGGGATTTATCAGCCTTCAGTCCCATCAGTCTACCCAAAACCATTTCCTGCCTAATGTGGATTTCCTTCAGTTCCTCCATCACCCTAGGTTCTCCGGCCCCTAGAACATTTGGGAGATTGTGTGTATCTTCCTCAGTGAAGACAGATCCAAAGTAACGGTTTAACTCGTCTGCCATTTCTTTGTTCCCCATAATAAATTCCCCTGCTTCTGTCTTCAAGGGACCCACATTTGCCTTGACTATTTTTTTCCTCTTCACGTACCTAAAAAAACTTTTGCTATCCTCCTTTATATTATTGGCTAGTTTACCCTCGTACCTCATCTTTTCTCCCCGTATTGCCTTTTTAGTTAACTTCTTCGGACTGAAGAAAGATCTCGACCCGAAATGTCACCTATTCCTTTTCTCCAGAGATGTTGTCTGACCCATTGAGTTACTCCAGCTTTTTGGAGTACTGAGGAAGGACAACTGCAGGAATTGCCAAGCAACATAATTAACTGGTATAAAATGTTTTAAAAAGAGATAGAAATTCACTTCAAAGACACCCACCTCCACCTCTTCGCCTACTCAAAAAAGATTGACTTTTGTAAATCACTGAAATAAAAAAAACTATTACTTTTCTGCAATTTTGCCATTCAATCTGCAACTCAGTGGCAATTCTTTGAAGTTCATGCATTTTAAGTCGGGGCTGCTCATTGCTCTTTTAAAGTTGGAGTCTAAAGACTATTAAACATTCCAACGGTGACTTCTCAATCCCTTCAAAATGAGAGCAGGTTGTTTCTATGTATTATCAACCACGCTTGAGATATATCCTGGAACTTGATTAGCTTTGCTGATAGGAATTTCTCTACGAATGATAAAAATTTGTACATTAACAGGCAAATATTCAGGTTAGGGAGCTGAGGTGAATGAGGGTGTGAAAAAAACCCATTAATCTGCAGTCAATTTCTAAGCACAGCCTGAGGGAATGTGGCACAGATCCTCACAGAGTTATGGATCTGGCTCTTCATCTCTTTGTTGTGTGTGTGAACTTGTTGATTGCAACATAGCCGCTGAGGTTACCTATGTGAGATTAAATTCTCACCTTCAAAATAGTTGAAGCGGTGTGAGATCTCTGAGAAATGTATCAAGTTGGTCATTTTTTTTAAAACAAAGCGACAATGAAAAGCAGAATTTAAAGCAAAACACCATTGCTTAGCATTTAGTTTTAGTCATAATGGTTGGAGTTAAGAGAGGCTGTCAAAGAGGGCCAAGGCAGTTTCTGGAATGCAAACACTTTTGACCTGTTTGTGTAGGTTCAAAGTCCAACTGAAAAGAAATTTCACCTGGTTATATTTCTCCCTTTATTACACAGTCTCAATCTCCTCACAAATCATTAAAAAATAACTCTGTGGATTGTATGTATTCATTCGCAGATTGTGAGCATTGCTGGCATTAATTGTTCATCTTTAGTTGCTCTTGAAATGCCTCTGCCATTTTACTTTCTTTCAGTGCGGCAAAAACTTTCTGTTCTCTTTACTCTGTGGGAAGTGTTTTGGTTCGCCAGTCTATACTAAAAGCTTATTCAAGAGGACTTAATTTACTGCATTGCCCTAGCTACAAGTTAGAATGGTATATGAACGGGAAGGTTAAAGGCACTGGAGCTCTCCTTCCTGATGTTTCAAGGTCACAGATATCCCAGGTTTGAGAGGTTAGTTGGTGAGTTGCTGCAGTTTGCTTTGTAGATGGTACACGTTGAGCTGAGCCACTGTCTACTGCTGGTGAAAATAGTAAGTGCTTGGGCTGATTGATTGAGTACTAAACCTAGTGGGTTGCTGTATCCTGGAGGCTTTCGAGCTTACTCATTGCTGCTGAAGCTGCCCTCCTCCTGGCTGGTGAAAGATCCATCACGCTCCCGACTCCAGGTAGTAGAATGGCTTTGGGGAATCAGGAAGTCATTTTCTGGAACATATCCAAGCCTCTCAGCTTATGTAACATTACGGTTTGTTCAGTTACATTTCTTGTCAACCATGATGGTAATGATACGATACGATACAATACGGTAGAATCTTATTTATCCCAGGAGGGAAATTGACCTTCCAATAGTCATGGGCGGCACGGTGGCGCAGCGGTGGAGTTGCTGCCTTACAGCGAATGCAGCGCCGGAGACTCAGGTTCGATCCTGACTACGGGTGCTGTCTGTACGGAGTTTGTACCTTCTCCCCGTGACCTGCGTGAGTTTTCTCCGAGATCTTCGGTTTCCTCCCACACTCCAAAGACGTACAGGTTTGTAGTTAAATTGGCTGGGCAAATGTAAAAATTGTCCCTAGTGGGTGTAGGATAGTGTTAATGTGCGGGGATCGCTGGGCGGCGCGGACCCGGTGGGCCGAAGGGCCTGTTTCTGCGCTGTATCTCTAAATCTAAATCTCTAAATCTTAAAAAACTAAAATAAAACACAAGTTACATGAAACATGAAATTAAAGTGACAAGTGGAAAGGATTGGGGATATGCAAAGGTTGCGGGTGGGGGGGGGGGGCTGTACAATTTGATAGCCACAGGGAAAAGGGATCTCCTGTGGCATTCAGTGCTGCATCTTGGTGGAACCAGTCTGTTGCTGAAGGTACTCCTCAGGTTGACCAGCGCATCAAGGACTCCCAGATTATTGGAGATGGAAGTTATAACAATGATAATGCAGAGGGTATGAAATTACTCTATTTGCTATAGTGCCATGAATCTTACGTTGAGGAGTGTTGTGTTCAGTTTTGGTCACCCTGCAATAGGAAACATGCCATTAAGCTGGAAAGAGTGCAGCGAAGATTTACAAGGATATTGCCAGGACTCGAGGGCCTGAGCTATAGGGAGAGGTTGGGCAGGCTAGGGTTTTTTTTTTTGCAGCAGCAGCAGCACAGGAGCTTGAGGGGTGATCTTATAGAGGTGTAGATGATCACACAGAAAAGATGGGGAGAATGCAGAGGGTCTTTTGCCCAGCATACAGGAATCAAGGTGAGATGAGAAATATTCAATTAGAACCTAAGGGAAAAGTTCTCCACATGATGATGGTGGGGACATGGAAAAAGTTACCTGAGGAATTTGTTTAGGAAATGTTACAATAACATTTAAAAGACACTTGGACAGGTACATAGACAGGAAAGGTTTAGAGTGATATGTGCCAAACACAGACAAATGGCACTAGCTTAGATAGGGCATGTTGGTTGGCATGGACAAGTTGTACTGAAGAGCCTGTTTCTATGCTGTATGACTCAATGAATGTAGCCCAGATTTAGTGGCATGTTAGTGGCACATTGCTTCATTTTCTGCGGAGTTGCAAATTGAATAGAATTTCAAATTACCAAAGCATATCCCCACTTCTGATGTTTTAATGGAAGGAAGCCATTGATGAAGGAATTAAAGATGGTTGTGCCTCGGGCACTGCAAGGTATTCCCAGTGATCTTTGTAGACTGCAACTATTGATCGAAGCAACATCAAGGGTCTATTTTCCAAGCCAGAAATAGAGCCCTCCTTGACTCTCATTAAAGTTAATTTCACTCAGTATCCTTAAAGGACACGCTTGGTGAATGGTGCCATGACATCAAAAACAAGAGTGCTCTGATCACACCCTTTCCTCTTAAGGGCCTGTCCCACTTAGGCGATTTTTTAGGCGACTGCCGACGACTGTCAAAGTCGTAGCAGATCGCCAAAATTTTCTTTTACCCGACCACAATGACCACGACAATGCCGAGTCGTCGAGATTACACCGTCTTCGGAAACATCGCGGAATTCCCATGCTGTCAATGCTTCTCCGGCGTCCTAATTTTCGCTGAAATCACTGACAAGTCGGTAATTAACATCTTGCCCGGGTTACTTGAAAACCAAGCTTCACGTTAACAAGGCATAACTGGATTGACTTCCAGTTTACTAACAGCAGTATTAAGAAGTTTAATTTAAAAAATGGTTAAATAGATTTTTGTGCGGAGTGTGGGCATTCTTTGAAAATGTACGGGAGATGCATATCTGGTTTCTGGGTTGCATATCTGGGTTGGGAGCCCACTTTAAATGTAATCGCTGATGGCCATAAACATTGCGAAAATTCCCACGCTTACCTGACCGTCAAACTGTCACCTCCAATCTACCTGTTAAATGTCCTGAAGGTAAATAAATTGGTTAAACACAACTATTTTATGGTATCTTCAAATGACTTTACTTAATTTAATATTATGTGCTTCTAAATGCATCTAAAAGATCCTAAATGCATCTAAAAGAACCTGGGGATAGCATGCAACGGCGCCCGCAATAAGCAACAATACCTGGCGACAAGCCAGCTGTCGCCGAGAAATTTCATACCGGTCGATTTCTCAGCGACGCGCCGAGATGCACTACGATTCTTTGAAGACTCCTCACAATCATGCCCGCGACACCTCGGCGAACTGTCGGCGACAGCCTAGTCGCCGGCAGTCGCCTTAAAATCGCTTAAGTGGGACAGGCCCTTTAGTTCGTTCATCCATGGACTAACATGGTTAAGCTTCTATTGTTAAAAGAATAACATAAAGTGCTGGAGTAACTCAGCAGGTCTGGCAATATTCATGGAGAACATGGATAGGTGACGTTTTGGGTCAGGACCTTTCTGCATCACCTATCCATGTTCTCCTGGGATACTGCTTGACCTGCTGAGTTACTCCCACACTTTGCATCTTTTTGTGTAGAGTAGTATCTGCAGTTCCTTGTTTCTGCAATTGACCTTCTGTTTTGTTGGGAGGAACTGCAGATGATAGTTTAAACTGAGGATAGACACATAAAGCTGGAGTAACTCAGCAGGTCAGACAGTATCTCTGGAGAAAAGGAATAGGTGATGATTCGGGTCAAAACCCTTCTTCAGACTCAGACTTCGGAGTCTGAAGAAGGGTGTTGCCCCATAATGTCACCTGTTCCTTCTCTCCAGAGATGCTGCCTGATCCGCTGAGTTATTGCAGCTTTTTGTGTCTGTCTACTGTTTTGTTGCTTTGCTGCACTAGAACAGTTGGAATGCAACAAACACCAGAGCAAAAGAGTCTTGAATATTACATTTTAGATATCATCTGTTCTCATGTCTTATTCTATTTGCTGGATATCCTGTGGGATTAACAAAATTGACTTGAGACTGCTTTCTACGACTGTGAAAACTTTAGGGGAAACCTGAGGGCAGTTATTCACTGGAGACGGTTTAAAAACGTTTCCGCCTTTTACACTCAAATGCTCGGCTCTGCCATCATTGGAATGATGTTTGCACCGAGCCTTCCTTTTCTTTTTAGGTGCAAACATTTAACAGACGCAATTTAAAGTGAGAAAATAAGAGGTCATAATTTTGGAAAAGAACCAGGAATTGGAAATTTGAGGCTAAATGAATAACAGTGAATGTAGAATATATGATGAACGACTTAGTCACAACAGTTTTGAAATTTGTATCATTCTATATAATTCTATAAAGGGCCTGTCCCACTTAGGCGATTTCAAGGCGACTGCCGGCGACTGGGCTGTCGTCGACAGTTTGCCGGGGTGTCGCGGGCATGATCGTGAGGAGTCTTCCAAGAATCATAGTGGATCTCAGCGCATCACTGAGAAATCATCCGGAGTGAAATTTCTCGGCGACAGCTGGCTTGTCGCCAGGTATCGTTGCTTATTGCGGGCGCTGTCGCATGCTGTCCCGAGGTTTGCTAGGTTCTCTTAGATGCATTTAGAAGCACATAATATTAAAATAAGTAAAGTCATTTCAAGATACCATAAAATACTTGTGTTTAACCAATTTATTTACCGTCAGGCCATTTGACAGGTAGATTGGAGGCGACAGTTTGATGGTCAGGTAAGCGTGGGAATTTTTGCGATGTTTATGGCCATCAGCGATCACATTTAAAGTAGGCTCCAAACCCATATATGCAACCCAGAAACCAGATATGCATCTCCCGTACATTTTCAAAGAATGCCCACACACTTTTCATAAAAGTCCATTTAACCACTTTTAAAATTAAATTTCTTAATACTGCCATTAATAAACTGGAAGTCAATCCAGTTTATGCCTTGTTACCATGAAGCTTGGTTTTTAATTAACCCATACAAGATGTTATAGTTCAAAACTCTCAAGTACTTACCGACTTGTCAGTGATTTCAGCGAAACTTAGGACGCTGGAGAAGCATTGACAGCGTGGGAATTTTGCCATGTTTCTGAAGACGGTGTAATCTCGACCTGACTCGGCATTGTCGTGGTCATTGTCGTCGGGTAAAAGAAAATTTTGGCGATCTGCTACGACTTTGACAGTCGCCGGCAGTCGCCTAAAAAATCGCCTAAGTTGGACAGGCCCTTAACTTTATTTAATTCTTTAACTATATAACTCTATATGACTATAACACTATAACTCCATATAACTCTATGTCTATTTAACTATAACTCTATATAACTCTATAACTATATAACTATATAACTATAACTATATAACTACATAACTATATAACACTATATAATTATAACTGTAATTCTATACAAGTCTACATAACTATAACTATCTAATTCTATTACTATATAACTCAATACCTATATAACATTGACTCTATATAACTATAACTATACAACTCTAACTTAATAACTCTATATAACTATAGAACTATAAATCTATATAACTATAACTCTATAACACTATCAAACGCTATAACTATTACTCTATATAACTATCTTTATAACTCTATAACTATATAACTATAACACTATAATTATATAAAACTATAATTCTATAACTCTATAACTTTATCTGACTGCAGCTACATGGAGTTGGATCAGCATACAGCTTGGAAACAGGACCTTCAACCCAGCTCATCCATGCCGACCAAGATGTCCATTTGAGTCACATTTGCCTGTGTTTGGCCCATATCCTTCTCAACCTTTCCTATCCATGTACCTATTTAAATGTCTTTTAAACAATGTAATTGTTTTCACCTCCACAGTTTTCTCTTCAACATAAAAGAATAAAGAAGGAAATATGGATTTAAAGACAGGGCTTATACCCACAACCAGAGAACTGAGTGCAGACTTTAACACGACGGTCCCTGAAGCAATTTGGACAGGTCATTTAGATTCACTGGGACAATGTTTAGAAGGGAAGGAAGGTTATGACTACAACATTTGGTTCTGAAGCCTGTTATTTTTGGCCACCACAGGTGCTAATTTAATTCTCATGTGTAAATGTATTTGTGGCAGGAGTTGTGCCAAACACTAGAACTGTAAGGTCATCAGCCATGTGCACCCGTCCAGCCATTGCCAGTAGGAAGTGTGAAGAGGAGGCTGATGGTAACATCAGTCAGCATGCATTGGTGATTTGATACTAATGCTCCCATTTTAGACATCAACGTGCCGTATAATGTCCTCTCTTAACCTTGCACAGCTGAACACATGTTCAGAAGCTGGACCCTTGATCAGCGTTAGGTGCAGGCTTTGTTAATTATATAATCCCTCGAGTGTGGGGCGATTCCTGATGTGCTACTGTGAGTGTGGCAGGTATTTGCAGAGCATAAAGGTGGTACGGCTAACTGGAACAAGTATACTGCAGTATATCTGGAGGTTGTGACTGTCATGGCTGAACAGGTAGAGATGTGCTTAAGCTGCGACATAAGGTTTTACAACAATTCCGGGTGTGACATGAGATACAAATGTTGGCTGATAGAGACTGCAGGGAGGTGTAATGAACTGTGGTCCATTGAGTAGTACCTAAGGTTGATGGTGCTGTTCATGGGTTGCAGTTTTGAAGAGGCATCCTCTGAACTTAACCCAGCAATTGAGGACATTGAGCTACTTACAACACTGCATCACAGGTCCTTAAAGATTGCATTCCAGTTCCTTAGTCTGATGACATGCACTAAGTTTTCAATGCAGCACATGAAGATTGCACATTCCTGCACCATGCCATTGTTTTCCTCAAAAACAGACACAAAATGCTGGAGTATCTCAGCAGGACAGGCAGCATCTCTGGAGAGAAAGAACGGGTAATGTTCCGGGTCAAGACCCTTCTTCAGACTGAAAGTCGCGAAAAAGAGAAATGAGAAATACGGACAATGATGTAGAGAGATATAGAACAAATGAATGAAAGATATGCAAAAAAAGTAACAATGATAAAGGAAACAGCCCATTGTTAGCTGTAGCTAGGTGAGAATTAAAGCTGATGTGACTTGGGTGGGGGAGGGATTGAGAGAGAAAGAATGCATGGGTTACTTGAAGTTAGAGAAATCAATATTCATACCAATGTGTTGTGATAGACACAAAATGCTGGTGTAAAACATCACCATTCCATCTCTACAGAGATGCTGCCTGACTCGCTGAGTTACTCCAGCATTTTGTGTCTTTCTTCTGTTTAAACCAGCATCTGCAGTTCCTTCCTACATGTTATTTTCCTCGGTCAGTATAATAATACAATACAATATATCTTTATTGTCATTGTACAGGGGTACAATGAGATTGGGAATGCGCCTCCCATACGATGCAATAATTTAATTAGCTAGTCAGTATTAATTTAAACAACAACAACCCAACGAAACAAATTGTAACTGTTTTAAGACAGAATAAAGTGCAAGTAAATCTGTGCCGGATCACTGTGTGATGTGACCATCCGGCTCAACAGGACCGGTTCATAGCAGCTATGGCCCTGGGGATGAAGCTGTTCCTGAGTCTGGAGGTGCGGGCGTATAAAGGCCTTGTATCGTCTGCCCGATGGAAGGAGTTCGAACAGACTGTTGCAGGGGTGTGAAGAGTCTTTGTGGATGCTGGTGGCTTTTCTGAGGCATCGTGTGTTGTAGATGTCCTCCAAGGCTGGTAGCTGTGTTCCGATGGTCCTCTGAGCTCTATGGACTACCCGCTGAAGAGCTTTCCTTTCTGCCTCCGTGCAGCTGGGGTACCACACAGGGATGCCATGTGTTAGGATGCTCTCCCACCACACCTACTATTTTAACAGTGCAGGCTTGTTTGTTGTACTTTTTACACTGGCCTCTTATGATCTCAATTCTTGACGGAGGCATGCTCATTGCATTGTTGCGAGCAGCCAATATGAAGTTAGATTGAAGCTCGATTTAAAAGCAACTGGCGGTCAATTAAACAATGCAATCGCTCTACCATTTTTCTGAGGCTTTCTAATTTAACCAGCTGTGGATAGTTGAAGAGATGCAAGACACTGGATGTAGGTTGACTGATGTTATGAAGATTAAATGGAAATTTAGCAGATATTTTAAATCTTAAAAAGTAATAATGTTGATGGTTGGAACATTGGCTAACCTCCTCTGATTAGAATTTTAACATTGCTAAAAGATCATCAGCTTATATCATCTTCAAACAAGTGTTCCTGGAACAAAGGGAAAGTTTCATTCCCTGATGAATCACTGCTCCAACAGGGCCTTTTGCAAAGTAATCTCGTGACATGGGAAGACCAGAACAAACACAGCCCATGAACCAGCTACAAACAACTTTGATAATTGTGGAAGCTTCTGAGGATTTTAAATGTGTTTGTATATTAAAAGCACTCGCGCACCATAATCAATGCCAAGTTTGTGTCCTGTCTCTGGATTTCACATGAAACTCAATACTGAAGCATTGCTTTGAAGCTCAGCCAGCAGGTTTATGAACTAGCACAAGACTCCTACATTTTGTTACATCTATGAGGGCATTCGGCAGACGTTCAGCTTGGACCTGCAGGCATTTCCGAGAAAGTTTTGGCCATTGCAAATCTTCGGAATGGATTTTGTTTTGAGGTTTTTATAAGGAGGGTTAATGAGCTGCTGCCTCACAGCGTCAGAGACCCAGGTCCGATCCCAATCTCTGGTGCTGTTTATGTGGAGTTTGCACGTTCTCCCTGTGACTGTGTGGATTTTGCCCGGGTGCTCCACTTTGCTCCCACATCACAAAGATGTGCTGGTTTTTCGGTGGGTTAGGTGAAAAGGAGTTACAGACAACAAAACTCACCAGGACAGCTTTGAAACTAGAACAACGACTAGGGTGGGGGAGGGACAGAGGGAGAGGAGTTGCAAAGGGCTGTGGTAGCGAGTCTGGGTTAAAATGGGGTCATTGAGCAGGAGGGATCACAGAGGAGGTGCAGCAATCAATGGGGCACAATTGACATTGATGTTCAAAATCAACTTTCAATCTGTTGTTCAGCATTTCCAAGTTAAATTTGAATCTCAAAGAACGGTGTGTCAATCCAATCGATATAACTAACATGTGTAAATCCTGTAGATTGCTTCGACCCTGAACTCAAGTGTCCGAATACCATCAGCAACAAAGACATTTTAAAGCAAACAAAGTCAAATAAAACTAAACAGCCATTTTACACAGTGCCATTGTTTACTGCGGGTCAACTGAAATTTGAATTACCATGTTTTTTGGGAAATTAGTAAATACCTCAATTATATTGATAGACATGTTTAAAGAGCAGAAAAAATTTTGTAAAACATACAGCACAAAGCCACAAGGCAAATTTTGGATTAATCCGTGTTGTATCAATTCAAGTAACTGTACAACTCAACACACAGGGAAAATGGGTCAATTTAACCTCTGAAATTTTGCCTAATTAACAGCTTCAGTTGGCTAAATTGACACTGCAAATAAGCAACTATCAGATAAAGTGCAACACTCTATTAACATTTGTCAGACTGAATTAATAATGAGGTGTTTAATGGTAAAATCACATGTTTTATTTTACAGAGCCGCCACTAGAATACATTTATACATTAAATAAAGTATTTCAAATGAGTGGATGAACAATTTATCACAGATGCATGATGCACGTGCTAAGCTAAATCAAACAATCCTGTTGTAGTGGTCGATTTCAACTCTTGTGGAGGGAGAGAGAGAGAGAAAGCGAGAGAGAGAGAGAGAGAGAGTGGGAGAGAAAGTGAGAGAGAGAGAGGGAGGGAGAGAGAGGGAGAGCGAGGGAGAGAGAGGGAGAGAGAGGGAGCGAGAGGGAGAGAGGGAGAGAGGGAGAGGGGGAGGGGGAGGGGGAGGGGGAGGGGGAGGGGGAGGGGGAGGGGGAGGGGGAGGGGGAGGGGGAGGGGGAGGGGGAGGGGGAGGGGGAGGGGGAGGGGGAGGGGGAGGGGGAGGGGGAGGGGGAGGGGGAGGGGGAGGGAGAGAGAGAGTGTGTGAATGAATGAATGAATGAATGAATGAATGAATGAATGAATGAATGAATGAATGAATGAATGAATGAATGAATGAATGAATGAATGAATGAATGAATAAGTTTATTGGCCAAGTATGCATATACAAGGAATGTGCCTTGGTGCTCCACTCACAAATGACAACACAAACATACAGTTAACAATTAAGAATAAAGCATAACCACATCAAAACAATAAGGATACAACATTACGGTCTAAACATGTGGGTGAAAATAAACCAGAGCAAAAAAGAGACCACAGACTTTGGTTATTGAGTAGAAAGCAAGAGAGAGAGCGAGATCGTGAGGGAGAGAGAGCAAGAACTGTGATTTTGGGCCTAAATTGAATGCCACTGGTTGTAGTATTGTCCAGAAGGGACAGGTGGTGGTTGGCAGAGAAAAATGGAAAAAGTCAGATGGCAGAATGCCTTTATGGTGTGTAGGTCTCAACTGCACCTGCCTTTGGATGCCAATGATTTATATTAACACTCTGACTTTACTTCCATGAACTCAGTCTAGAGGTTTAGTTGCACGCTCCACCAACATTATGGGGACAATGACTCAAACCCATTTAATAAACAAAAGATGTCAGCTCTCTGAAGGCTCATCAATTGATCTTCTGCAGCATCTATCAGGTGCTGACTCTGTAGATTTTTTTTTAATACAATTGATTTATTTACAAATCATTAATCTCATTCATATTTCATTAACCTACCTCTTCTGCAAACGTGCATATCACTTTTTCGAAACAGCTGATACCAATTTTTTTCAAGGTTATGTCATCTGTTTGGCTTCATCAATCACTTTGTGGTGGTGGTTGTTTAACTAATTGCCAATCAAGCAAAAAAGAATTTGTTAGAAAAGGGGGAAACTTTTTTGCTGATGGTATCATTTCCAATTTAAATTTCCTTTGACTAAATATACATTAAACATGAAAAACTCGTTAAAGACCATGCAGGACCTGCATACCTGTGGCCAATTACAACTCTGGCTTGATCTTTAAGTTCCCCGAATAATACTGCTGTTGTTAGCCTGATCATTAACAATATTGAGAAAAAGTGAAATCCGGATCCTTGTATTATGTTGTCAGAACAACACAGCGAAAGAGTTGGTTGTTGACCAAAGGAAACGAGAGGGTAAACACAACCCTGACAACATCAAGATGGACACAAAATGCTGGAGTAACTCAGCGGGACAGGCAGCATCTCTGGAGAGAAGAAATGGGTGACATTTCGGATCGAGACCCTTCTTGACCCGAAACATCACCCATTCCTTCTCTCCAGAGATGCTGCCTGTCCCACTCAGTTACTCCAGCATTTCGTGTCTATATTCAGCTTAAACCATCATCTGCAGTTCCTTCCTGACAAAATCAATTGTGTACCTGTAGAGATAGAAGCATTAAGCTGTTGACTGCCATTGATATCAATAGCAACTTAACCTAGTCCCTTCACACTGATGCACTGATCAAGCAAGCACATCAGTGTATTTACCCTCTTAGGTATCGGAGAAGATTCCGTACATCCACAAGGATTCTCCCAAACTTCTATAGGTGTGCTAAAGGTATCTTGATATGATGCATCTGGTGCGGTAACTGCTTTGCTCTTGAGCAACTGAACCTGGAAAGAGTGGTGAACCAACTCAGTCCGTCACAGAGATTCTCCAGAGATGCTGCCTGACCCACTGAGTAACTCCAGCACTCCACCTTTGGTATAAACCAGCATCAGCATTCGTTTTATAACATCCAGACCATCAACGGCTCATCACTTCCTTCCATCCAGCCCATCTTCACAATACATAGCATCAGGACGGATGGAAACACGCCTTTGCCTGTACTTTCTCAGAAGTTTAAAGAAGTTTGGCATGTAACCGAGTAGTCTAACAAACGCCTACAGATGGACTGTAGAAAGTATCGTGATTGTTTGTACCAGGGTCTGTTACAACAATTCCAAAGCACAGGAATGCAAGAGTTTGCAGAGAGTGGTGAACTCAGTCGAGTCCATCAGGGGCACAGCTCACTCCACCATTGAAAGCATTCACAAGGTTTGATATGAGAAATCAAAATCTATGAAGAGATCCCCACAATCTGCACCGCTCCCTCCTCTCACCACTACCGTTGGGTAGGAGATACTGAAGCCCGAAGACCACACTACCAGGTTCAGGAACATCTACTTCCCTGCGACAGTTAGGTTCTTGATCCGACCTGCGCAATTCCAGAGTCATAGAGCTCTAAGGCATGGAGACCTAGCCCTTCGGCCGACCTTGTCCATGCTGACCAAGTTGACATACTGAGGTAGTCCCATTGACCTACATATGACCCATAGCCCTCTAAATCCTTCCTATTCATATATCTGCCCAAATATGTTTTTTAAAGTTGTGATTCCTGTGGCAACTCATTCCAGATACAGACTGCCCGCTGAATGGGAATATTGTCCCTGAGGTCCCTCTTAAACCTCTCCTGTCTCACCTTAAACCTATGCCCTCTGGTTGTAGAATCCTGTACTCTGAGAAAAATACTATGAACATTCACTTTATCTGTGCCTCACTTCTAGACTCAACAAGGTCACCCCTCAGCCTCCTATACTTCATCCATGCATTTATCACCCCGAAACCTGGTGACCCCAGTTCTAATCATCCCATTTCCAACTCTGTAGACGACAGTTTCTCAAAACTCTTTCCTATTCAACACTGACAGTCATCGAGGTGTTAACAAAAAAAACATCTTTATTCAAATCCATAATCTCCATTTTTAAATATCATAAAAATGACAGAAAGTAGAATTGTAAATTCACCTTCTTGTTAAGTGGGGAAATAATATTTTCTTCAGCGAGAGCTAGAAATTTCTGACCTCTGAATTTTAACGTAAAAATAGTGAAAAAACCTGGCTTATTTAATTCAATATATTCCTCAGTCTATCAGTCCAATATTAATCTGAGGGAGAGGAATAAAATCAGGTAAAATTACTTTGTTATGTATGAATTCTGTATTGAATTAATTTTGACCTATTTTAATTGCAACATTCATTTGTTTAAAATAAATGGGTCATTGCCTCTGTTGGCTTTGCGAAGTAATCTCACACAGAGGTAGAGTTTTTCTTTACCAATATCAATTAGTGCAAATTCATCCGGCAGTCTTTTGTCACCTTGTTTACTTCTAACCACATGGCTGATAACTGGCCCAATTCACTGCTCAATAACCTTTGAGAAACAATCAAAGTTAGAAAGGAATCTAGATGTCATATTTATTAAAATTATGAAATTGCAGCTTTCTTTAGTTTGTATTGCAACTCACGAAGCTTCACCCCTGCAATTACAACAACAAAAAGGAAAACTATTTATTTCAAAGCATAAATTAGTAAACAGCTGTCACAGATTTCCAGGCATTCGTCTAAGCCACTCAGCCCACTTCTATGGTCCTGCTGAAGAGGCAGTCTGAACGTAACTTTGAAGGCAAAATATTGACCAATCAGTCAGCAATTAATCAATGGTGGCCATTAAATCTTCAGTCCTTTTTGGCAGCCTAGACTACATTTTAAAATAATCAGAACATATATCTTATGACCATTTAACACTTTTGAGACCTTTCAAATCATTTGTGATAATCTCTCAAAAAATAGGAAGTGGTATTCCCTAATTTATTTTACTAGTTTATAAATTAAAATATTTAAATTTGTATTTTGAATGAAAATATTCCAATTTTTTGTTTAGTTTAGTTTAGAGATACAGCCTGGAAACAGGCCCTACAGTCCATCGAGTCCACACCGACCAGCGATCCCCTCACACTAACACTACCCTACACACAGTAGGGACAATTTTTACATTTATACATTCATACCAAACCAATTAACCCACAAGCCTGTACATCTTTGGAATGTGGGAGGAAACCAAAGATCTCGGAGAAAACCCACGCAGGTTATAGGGAGAACGTACAAACTCCGTACAGACAAGCACCCGTGGTCAGGATCGAACCCGGGACTGAATGCAGATCCTCAATTCATTTCTCACATTTGAATTAGGTCATTGCAATTCATTGAAATATTTTACAAAGACGAAAATGAATTTGGACCGATCTAGTGAGTCCAAAGACCAATCTTGTGAGCAAAATCCCAGGAAACACGATTGGAGTTGTTGCACAGCAACTGTCTGAATGCAGGTGACACTCTGTCTCTGTTTCTGTCTCTTGTCACTGTATGTCAGCAGGAGGAAGCCAGGTCACAGTAACACTTGCCCAGATCACACAGTGACTCACAAACTAAACTCAAGCACAACTTTCAGCTTACAACAATGCACTGTCATTTCAACCAATTGTATCGGTGAATTACTGAGAAATTAAATTATTACAAATTCATTGGGAAAAAAAGAACTTAACTTTACATTATAGCATACCTCTTGTCAGCGAGATCATTTATTTTGTAAGGTGGCAATCAATGGAATTTCATTCATTCGACAAAGATTTTGCCATTTTACAAAAACAGAACAGTCTGTACTCAGCAAGGCTCCAGAGTACTGGTTCGAGAGTTGCCCACGTACAACCACTGCCAAGCTGGTTAAAAGATGTGTCTTTTCTCCATTGAGCATAACCAGCCATCACACGTGCTTGCACTGCATGAGCTGTGATTCATGATTAGACTCAAGTAACCTTTGAAAACCTGCCTCTTAGGAGCTTCCTTATGAATGTGTTGGGTTAATCCATTTAAAATGAGCATCAAAAAGGACAAGAACTGTCATTGCCTTTGTTACAAACTTTGATGTGGACTCTTTGAAATGGTAGTATCACCACCCTACCTGTTTATGTTCTCATTCTACACTTTTGACAACCTGCACATCTAAGCACTAAATCTATTGATAGATGACCTGTATGTAAACGTTCCGGTAATGACGTTTATAAACGTAGAAGAGTACAGCACTGGAATAGACCTTCGGCCCACGATGTCCATGCCAAAAATGATGTCGAGCTAAACTAAACTGCCTGGACGTGATCCATATCCCTCCATATACTTGTGCCCATCTAAAAGCCTCTTAAACGCCACTATCTGCCTCCACCACCACCCGAGATGGGTGCATGTTCCAGACACCAATCACTGTATAAAAATGCCAAGCACATCTCCTTTAAATTTGGTCCATCTCACCTGAAAGCTATGACCTCTAATCCCTGACTATTTCACGTTGGGAAAAAGATTATAATTATCTTTTGTAAACTTCTATCAGGTCTCCCCCTCAGCCTTTGACGTTCCAGAGAAAACAATCCAAGTTTGCCCAACCTTTCCTTATAGGTAATACCCTCTAATCCAGGAAGCATTCTGGTAAACCTCTTCTGCACCCTCTCCAAAGCCTCCTTATCCTTCCTGTAATGAGGCAACCAGACTGCGCGCAATATTCCAAATGCGGCCTAACCCAAATTTATAATTCTGCAACATGAATTCCTGACTCGCATACTCAATGCCCCAACCAATGAAGGCAAAAATACCATCTGCCTCCTTTACCACTATCTACATGTTGCCACTTTCAGGAAGCTAAGGACTTGGACCGTAAAATCCCTCTATACATCAATGCTGTTAAGGGTCTTGCCATTAACTGCATACCGTCCCCTTATATTTAACCTTCCAAAGTGCAACACTTCGCACTTGCTCAGATTAATCTCCAGCTGCCATTCCTCCGACTATTTTCGCAGCTGATCTATGTCCCACTGTATACTCTAACTGCCCTTCTCATTGTGTGTCACTCTACCAATTACGGTGTTGTCAACAAACTTACTACACAACTCATCTACATTTACATCCATGTTATTTATATATCTCACAAATAACGGAGGTCCCGGCACAGATCTCTGTGAAACTCCACTGGCCACAGAGTAAAACCTTTTGAATATAACTATCTGTGTATGAATAAGCCAGTTTTGAATCCAACAACCAAGTCACCGTGGATCCAATACAATTTAATCTTCTGAATCAGTCTACCATGAGAGACTTTATCGAATGCCTTCCTAAAATCCATGTAGCCAACATCCACTGTTCTGCTCGCATTGATCACTTGGCCATCCCCTCAAAAAGCAGAATCAAGTTCATTAGATATGACCTCTCATGGACGAAGCCATGCTGACTGTTCCTAATTAGCCTATGCTTTTACAAGTACATCGCATTTGGGATGTGAACTTTGTCTTCCATGGTAATAATGGCGATGTGAACATTTTTTCCTGATTATGTTCACGGTGGTCCATATCACATTGTCCATTGTTAAGTGGAAGAAGTCCTGTGGTGATCCATCACCACATTATAACTCTACGAGTACTGGCTTGTGCATGTTTGTGGCAAGAAAGTGTTGACGCTATTTGTCTACATTTAATTCAGCACACACACGAGAAAATCTAACTTTGTGAAGAGTTTGTCTCTTGCTCGTTCTGCACTGTCAGTATGGGAACTGCTCATTGTTGACGGTCTGATTGAGAGTCAATTTATCATCATAATTTGATCTATCAATCTTGTTTGCCTTGGGTACAATCATAATTGGAGTTGCCCATTGATTTAGAGCCATTTGGCTGGACTCCATTCTTCTCTAACTTGTCTAATTCTTCTTCTATTTGACTTGTAAGTGAATATGGCCAAGGTCAGTTGACTACTCATTTGTCCTTATACTTGATGCGATATGTGCCCTGTGTTCTTCATTGGAACACGGCTCAGTGGCACAGCATTAGAATTGCTGCCTTGCAGCGCCAGAGACCCGGGTTCGATACTGACTGTGAGTGCTGTCCGTAGGGAGTTTGTCCATTCTCCCCGTAACCTGCGTGAGATTTCTCTGGGAAGTGTAAGATTTGAGAAGTTTTCCCTCATTCTGCAATCAACACCAAACCAAAGAGCTGCAGTTTGGACATTTTAAACGGGAGACTGGGGCTGATAGCGGAGAAAGGCTGCGGTCAGTTTACCAAGGGATGTCAGAATCCGTGGGTCCTAAGATGGCCGTGGGACCTCGTGACCAGCCACAAAAGCAAAAACCTTACAGCCCAGTCTCTAGGTTTCTGCAAAGCCACGGCCAGAACAATGGATGGATATTGGCCATGCAGAAACCTGCGAAACCAGGTCGAAGTCCAGACACTGGGGCGCTGACATCAGCATACTCACAATGCCCCAAGCCGACCTACACAGTTAATCCCGTTAAGGGGGCACAATAGCCCATAGAAAACTACCTGGTAGGTGATGGGAAACCAGTTAAACCCATCACCTCTCAACGAAATACCAATTTACACCGTCTGGCCATCCCCGGTACCCCCGGACATAACGCAGGACAAAGGGAAAACTCAATACATATCTTTTAAACAAAGATATCCCGAGATCTGGCGGGAGATAGGACGGGCCAGAATTAGTATAACTGGCCACGATTTTTGGGTTTTAAACTGAAGACGAAAAAGACAGGCAAGAAAGACACGCTCACAGCAGGGACAGCAACGCTCGCAACGACTGGCCAGGAACGCTCGCAGCAGGGACAGCAACGCTCGCAACGACTGGCCAGGAACGCTCGCAGCAGGGACAGCAGCAACGCTCGCAACGACTGGCCAGGAACGCTCGCAGCAGGGACAGCAGCAACGCTCGCAACGACTGGCCAGGAACGCAAGAAACGGAAGGAAGAAACTCACGGGACAAGCACGACCCTCATGGAAAGCAGCGGAGAAGCAGCACGAACAGCCAGTAACCCCAGTAATAGCCCCATGGTGAGCATGCACCCCGATCCTGCACATCCTGGACATAGTTTTAGTGTAGAGGGGAGGGTGGTTTGAATAAACGTGGGTGTGTAAATGAATATGTGTTGGTCAAGTTTGCGATGTGTCGTACGTTCCCCATCTTACAGTCAAGAATATGTCTAATAGAACTGTGTCTAAGTATTCGTGTAGTTATGCATATGTCTTTTAGAACTGCGTCAAAAGTATTCGTGTAAGTGTGCATACGTCTAGTAGAACTGTGTCTAAGTATTCGTGTAGTTATGCATATGTCTAATAGAACTGTGTATAAGTATTCATGGACAATAGTCCCAAGTGCACAATAAAAGCCTTTTCCGTTTAAACCCTGGTCTTCAAATCTGGTCTGGTTGAATTTTTCTGCACTATAAAGGCTCCTGCATCTAAGTCCAGTGTCTAGAACCCCCGTAAGGGGTGAGTGGGTCGAACCACTCACGGGGAACCAGTGTGCAAGGTCTGGTCGAGGGACCAGAGCAAGGCACGGGGACCTTAGGTCGGGCGAAAGCTCGGCGCAGAAAACCCCTTACAGATAATGGTGACCACGAAGGGACACTGGCAGCAGGATGATAGTGTGCCGGAAAAGGATTTGAAAACTAGGGACGTAATGGACGAGCACATTGCGGACTATGTCTTTAGCAAGGTGAATATCACCAAACAATGGATGTGTGGTTTATTAGAGGACAAGCCCCCACTGGATGCAGCGATCCGGTGGACGGCCAGTGAAGCCCACAAGAAATCTGTAGAAAAGGCGGTCTGGCTGACCTGCTATAAAAAGCAGGTCCAGCTTTTGGACCGCGTGGTTGTGGCACAGGCAGCCCAGATCAGGGACCTTCAGGAGGAGGTAGAGGAGAAGGCTGCAGGTGGGAACCAATTGATTGAGGCTCTGGACTCTTTAAACAAGGAGCGCCGGGTCGTGACCAACCGCCACGAGGCTAGGGTAGAACTCATGGAGTGCCAGATCACTGAGGCCATGCTAAGTGAGGGCAAGCTCAGGGAACAGTGCGCTTTCCTGAGCCACCAGCTGGAGACCCAGGAAGAGAACCTTAAAGGAGTTAGGGCAGCATATAAGATGGTTTTGGAGGACAGGTCGGAAGGGGCCGACCACGGGGCCTGCCTGCAGGAGATAGAGGGTCTGCGGAGTGCTTTAAATAAAGCAAGCGGGCTGGTCTGTTTGATGAACCCCCCGCGGGCCAGTCACTAGCGGATGCGAAGGTCCCGGTTTCGAACCCTAGAAAGACCGTGGTGGCTTCAGCCCCCAGACTCCGCGATCCCCCTAGCTAAGAGGCATCCTGGAAAAGGGGTAGTGTAGGGGAGAGAGAGAGAGAGGAGCTCCCGGTCGAGGACTCGGCACCGGCGCCCATGTGCCCGGTCCTGGAAACCAGACGGGGACCCACCATGTAGAATGGGGACGCCGGACCTATTCAGAGCGAGATCGTGGTGCCCCACAGCTACTAGCAGTTAAGAGCCATGATCGGGCATATAGCAAAATTGTCCGAATCAGGGGACCCTTCGCTGCATTTTAGGGAGGTCGAGCAAACCGCCGCAATCAACGGTTGCGACGAGGGAGAACGGGCAAAATTGTTGCTGTTCTCCCTGGACAGCTCGATCCTCCAATGCCTCTCAGATGAAAGCAAAAGAGGGACCAGGACCTACGATCTCCTACGAGACGAGGTCCTGGAAGTTTTGGGGATGGGCGATGAGGGTCCATTTGCCCGATTGGGGAAGACCCTCCAGATGGAGGGAGAACCCCCAAAGGTTTTTGCGGCGCGACTGTGGTCAGTGTATCAGAGCAGCTGCCCGCACGTCCTCGCACGGGATGTCCTGGTCGGGAATGGGAGAGCCCAGTGGCTCCGATGTCTGGTATCAAACAGCCTGGCGGCCGTCAGGGAACAGGCGAAAGCCTGGTTTGATCCCACAAATAGTACAGAGGAGGCGGTTTTGGACTGTCTCACGGTAGGGTATAGGAACACCCGGAGTACGTCTACCCGACTAGTAAAAGGGAAGGTGTACGTAGCGGAGGCTACTGCACCGGCCCAAAAGGGGTGGCGACAGGAGGGTAACCCTACCACACAGTCCAAGTGTTTCAGGTGCGGTAAGGTGGGGCACTGGCGGAAGGATTGCAGGGCCCACACCAAGGAAGATAGGGTTGGCACCACCCTGCGCGCCGATGTCCCAGTTAAGCACGAGATTATTGAGACAATGATCGAGGTGATGCGGTCCCTCATGACCGCTCAGGGGAAGGTGGCAGTCGCTACCGGCTCCCCGGGTGCGGAGGAGGCACTGGACATTCCCCAATGACATCAGCCCGCGCAGCCTGCCTATCTGTGTCCTCTCCGCTACGATGCGTGCAAGAGGCCACTTGTGGAGATGGTAGTGGAGAGGCAAAGGGGCAATTATCTGTTGGACACGGGGGCTTCATGCACCGTGGTCCACACAGAGGAACCCTTTGACTCTCCCCTGTCCACAGGGGTTCCTTTCGCACTGACGGGGTTCACAGGGAAGGAACAGGCTGGCGCACGTTCCATCCCGCTGTCCGTTCATTTGGGGGCACTCCATACCACATGGGAGTGTATCCTGATGAAGTGGACAGAAGGGGGTGGAAAGGGGATCATTGAATTCGATTTTTTAGTAAGCCATGGGACCCTCATGGACTTACGGAACCACTGCCTTTGGGTGGACAAGGGCGGTAAAGGGGAGATAATGGTGATTAGGGGAAAGGAGGGGAAAGGGACTCTGTGCACCATGAATCACTTTGAATTGAGCCACGTTCCCTTGAAGACATCAGTAAAAAGATGAAGCCTGGGGGTGAATATTATATTTAACTAACAGAAACAACATGGGAGGCAATATAGGCATATAGGCATAAGAAATTGCAGATATTGGGTTACAAAAAGGAACAAAGTGCTGGAGTAACTCAGCGGGTCAGGCAGCATCTCTGGAGAACATGTTTTGGGTCGGGACACTTCTCCAGGCTGGGAGGCAATACTTGCTCTCAAGTGCGGGTTCCGCCTCGACCCAAAATGTTACCAATTCCTTTTCTCCAGAGATGCTGTCTGACCCGCTGAGCTACTCCAGCTTTTTGTGTCTATCGCCAGTGGGATGCTGCTGACTGGGACTGGTGCAATACTTTGTGTACAAAACAGTGCAACAGGGCACATCTAAGCTGATATCAGCTTAATCAGCAGCATGCAAAATTCCACAACACTGTGTCTGTGGCTGTTGCCACCAGTCCTTTCCAACATTGTTCCAGCAGATATAAACTAAAACACCACTGTGCTCTACGAGTACAGTCAGATCCTCGTACATTGCAACTGTTAAACATACTAGGAATGACATTCACACTGCCCAGCTGGCCTGAATTCCACAAACCATTCTGGAGTCAAGCAGAGATGCTTCTTTGGCTAAAAAGATGTCCACGATCAGTGCTATGTAAAGAAGATATTCAGCAATGTGCTGAACCAGCATTCAACGGCGTACCCTTGCAGGAATTATCCAGCTTTAACTGGCACACAGGGCTTTGAGCTGCACTCCGCAAATTTTCTCCGGAAATTTCTATGGAAAGTGGAAGAAATGCCCTGCTGTGAATGAGAATCAGATAACCAAGTACTGTCCATTGGATGCTCACTTACACAGATGCATGTTCATTGAAACTTTACAACCCAAGAAGAGGTTTTCATCTCATCATTTCAGTTGCAGCCAACAATGAGATTCCCACATTGATCCCATCTTCCTGCATTATGCAGGCCTCAATTATTCAAGTACATATTTAAGTAGTTTTTAAAATAAGAATTGAAGGTTTCCGGTTCAACCATCCTTAAGTCAATAAGTTTAGAATGAATAACTGTCCAGACCCGAAACGTCACCTATCCATCCCCTCCACAGATGCCGCCTGACCCACTGAAATCCTCCAGCACTTCCTGTTTGGCTTTTATTATTCATAGCCATCTCATCTTTCAATCAATTACTTTAAATCTATGCTTTCTAACTTTTGACTACAGAGTTTGGCTACAGAGTTTAGTTTAGTTTAGTTTAGTTTAGTTTAGTTTACTTTGGTTTTAGTTCAGTCATACAGCATGAAAATAGACCCTTCGGATGCCGCCCACGCCGACCAGCGATCACCCATACATTAGTTCTATCCTACATACGAGGGACAATTTTATTATTTACAAAAGCCATTTAACCTGTAAACCTGCATGTCTTTAGAATGTAGGAGGAAACCAGAGCACCCGAACAAAACCCATGCAGTCACAGGGAGAACGTACAAACTCCGTACAGGCAGCACCCACATTCAGCATTGAAACCCTGGTCTTTGGCACTGTAAGGCAACAAATCTACTACTGTGCTACTGTGCCGCCCCGACCAAGGGACATATGTAAAATAAATTAATCAGTCCAGGCCTCTCATAATTTTTATACACATTAATTAAATCTCCTCTCAGCCTCCACAGTTCCCAGTCTAAATCATTATTCCTTTTAGTTGATATTTCCTGTTCTTTATAACATCCTCGTAAATCTCTTCTGCAGCCTCTGCAGAGCAATTATCTCTTGTAATTATGACTAGATCTGTACACGTTACTCAAACTGTGTCTAAATAGTATTGTGCTGTTTTTTTATGCTACTTCTGCAGCAAGAAATGCATTGCTAAATTCAGCATTATTTTTGGTAGCTCTAAGTGTGTTTACAATTCTGAGCCGAGTAAGGGGTGTGGGGTTTGATTTGAAAATGTGTCAGTTGTAACATTTGGATAGCTGCTTTTCAAATGCAAAGCAAATAGCTAGGTAAATAGAGACAAAAATACAAGAACCTGGACTTAACAACCAATACAACATGATTCTTTCACGCAGTAAATAGATAAAAGACAGTTTCAGGTTACCATGAGTCATCTGTGCCAGGATATAGACACTCCTAGTTGTAACAAAGGAACTGCAGATGCTGGTTTACACAAGAAGACACAAAGTGCTGTAGTAGCTCAACAGGTCTCCAGCACTTTGTGTCCTTTTGTCTAAACCAGCATCTGCAGTTCCTTGCTGTTTACTAGGAGTGTCTTTATCCTGGCACAGGTCTGAAGAAGTGTCCCAACCCAAAACGTCACCTATTCATGTTCTCCAAAGATGCTGCCTGACACATTGAGTTACTCCAGCACTTTGTGCCTGTTTTTTTTAATATAGACAATCCTATATCAGTAAGGTGAAAGAAAGGCATTTTGCCTTTGAATGATTGGCTTAAAGCTTTTTTTAAGGCCTTTTGCAGGTAGCTGCAGGGCATTAAATAGAATGTGAATGGGATTTGTGCTGCCATTAAAAAAAAATCCCATTGAAAATATTCCCATTGGTTTTATATTGAAAGTTCCATTAGAGGCTGGAAGAGGAAATCTTGCAGCTCACAGCCCTCCTATTGGCTGCTGTTAGCTTGCAATGATCAAACTCGAGGGTGGCATGGTGGTGCAGTGGTAGAGTTGCTGCCTTAATTCGCCAGAGACCCGGGTACCATCCTGACTACCGCTGCTTGTCTGTACAGAGTTTGTATTTTCTCCCCGTGACCTGCATGGCTTTTCTCTGGGATATCTGGTTTCCTCCCACACTCCAAAGGCGTACAGGTGTGTTGGCTAATTGGCTTGGTATAATTGTATAAATGTGTAGGATAGTGTAAGTGTGCGGGGATTGCTGATCAGCGTGAATTCGGTGGGCCGAAAGGCCTGTTTCCATGATGTATCTCTAAACTAAACTAAACTAAACTAAACTCCAACTGGGCACATTGTCACAGCATAAATTCCTTCATGTTTGGCTTGAAATTCTAGTCCTTCAATGAGTAAACCAATGAGTAAACCACCGGGTGGTGCCAGCAATGGCTGCCTCCCCAACAGTCTTTCCTTCTTTGTGTTTTAATTGTATGTGTTAAATATATGTTTTTAATGTTCTTTAGCATGTTTCATGTGGGGGGGGGGGGGGGGCGGGGAGGGTTTGGGGGAAACGTTTTCTAATCTCTGATCTCGATGGAGATGCGATTTTTTCGGTATCATATCTCCATCTGCCCTGCGGCCTAACATCAAGGTGTTGGCAGCCTTTGCTGGAGACCGATTTTGAGAGCTCCACCACGGTCGCCTGTGGACTTCCCATTGCGGAGCTCGCACGCGATCTCTTTGCCACGGATCGACCTCGGAGCTCCAACCGTGGGTTCTTGCAGACTTAACATCATGGAGTCCGCGGTCTCTGGTCAGAGACCAACTTCGGGATCTCCAAGCCTTGGGAGTTTCGACCACCCCATTGCAGCAGTTTCGATTGCCCCGACGTGAGAGTTTCGATCGCCCCGACGCGGGAGCTTTGATCACCCCAATGCGGGAGCTTCGACGGATGGTTCGACTACCCTGACCGCGGGAGAATAAAGAGGAAGAAGGTTGGACTTTTTTGCCTTCCATCACAGTGAGGAATGTGGGGAATCCGCTGTGGTAGATGTCATGATAACTTTTATGTAGTTGTGTGGCTTGTTGCTTTTTTTTTCCGTATGGCTGTGCGGTAATTCGCATATCACTGTACCTTAATTGGTGCATGTGACAATAAAAGACCTTTGAAACTGGTGGTGAAAAGTTGCATTTGAAGCAATTCAAAGGTTTTGAATTTATCAAGGAACATTTCCCTGCTATACTTTAGAAATGAAAGGCCTCCAATCTAGTTTGCTTAAAAAAAAAACAATTTTGCTGCAGTTCAGAAGAATCCCAATGCCTACATTTGAAAAATACTGCACATTCATTGCAGATGCTCAACTAGGATTTTAAATGCCAGAAGTCCGATTTATTTTTAAACACATTTTATATCTGGAATGAGGAAGCAGCTGTTCTCGACAAAGTAACTGTGCCATTGCTGTGAAATTCTGCCACCATCACTTGTCCAGCTGTTACCAGAACATCTCAGCCTAGAACCTCAACTGCATAGCATGGTTTCTGTCATGTTAAAATATTCTGTTTTAGAGTACAATAGACTGAAGTGGACCCCGTTGGGTCCAAATCTCTCCTGCGGGCCTCTCCTGGGGCAACCCTCCCTCAACTGATAATCCTGCGGGCCCGGCAACCCTCTCCAACTGACGAAGCCCGTTGCCGGGCGTGGACTGTCCCCCGGGGCCGTGGGCGGGCGAGGGGGGACAGGGAAGGGCAGAGGGCGCCACTCACCTCGGCCCCATGCCGCCAACGCTGCAGCCAGAGCGAGCCGTGGACCCAAAGCCTCTCCTGCATTGGTCTAGCACCCTCCGCTCCCCCACTCCCCCACTCACCAACTCCATCCCCCCTCAACCTCAACAGGTGGAATCAAAGATTGAAAACTTTTTTTCTTTCATTCGAGACACGAATGTCACTGGCAGCTCAGGAGATGTTTCATGCTGAGATCCATCACAGTAAAGGTGAATAAACACTATCAGATGTTGAACATTGCCACTCTTGAGCTGCAGATAGAGAATGCTGGTTTCACAGAGGAAGGGTCTCGACCCGAAACGTCACCCATTCCTTCTCTCCAGAGATGCTGCCAGTCCGCTGAGTTACTCCAGAATTTTGTGTCTACCTTTGATTTGAACCAGCATCTGCAGTTCTTTCCTGCATGCTGCTTTCACGTTGTTTGTCTCAGCGATTTCAGGAATACATATTGTATCTTGCGTCTTATCACCAACCTCCCCTCCCCCTCATACCCACCCAACAATCATGTACCTTCGGTTCAAGCCCTTAAGGAGAGTCAATAGCTTCAAAACTAGTCACGGTGAAACCTTTTAAAATTCATGGTGCTCTTTATGCTGTTCCATTTCATTACTTGGAACATATTTCCAAGTTCATGAAACCATTCTGTGTAATATACACCCGAAACTCAGTAGCTGCTTTTAAAACTTAAACCACTCCTTTAAAAAAATCCTTTGTAATGTTAGTTTGCAGAGAGGTAAACATATTTTGGCATTCAGTTACCCTGGTGACCACATAATCATTGTTTGTGTCAATGTGCTACTATGTTATTTTGTGCAGATAAGGGTGTAATGCCACAACTGTTATTCTAGAATTTCAAGCAAAAGGGAGGAAGAATCCCTCAGAGTACAATATTTGGCAACATTGTAACTTTGTGACATTTCTCCCTTTTCTCAAGAGAAATGGTAAAATAAGATTTGAAACTTACAATCCAACTTCTGCTTAACATTTAAAAACAAGGAATCTTCATGGGAAGTATTGCTGCTGTTGGCACATGTACAGGTGCTCCTCGACTTACGATGGGGTTCCGATTAAACCCCTCGTAAATCGAAGGTATCGTAAGTGGAAAATGCATTTAATGCACCTAACCTACCAAACATCAAAGCCGTGGCAGCTCCCAATCCTGGCTGACTGAGAGCTGCGGCTCGCTGCCGTTGCCTGGCATCACCAAGAGAGTATCGTACCGCATAAGACACTGCCGGTCTGAGCAGCGCACAGGTGTGCGAGTCCGGGAAAAGCCCGGGAAAAGGTCAAAAATCAAAATTCGAAGCACTATGGCGAGTCCGAAACTTGTTGGTTGTAAGAGGAGTTTATTGCAGCCGCAATATTCGGATACAGAGTTAAACAACAAGGTAAAGGACAACCAATACAAACTTACTGTCTTCCTTGAAGACTTCGCCGAACTGACTCAATCGGGCGTCAAACGCGCACATGACATCGCTGGCCAATCAGCGATGTCGCTCTCTGGACCAATCCCTATGGTCGCGTTCCCACGTGACCTCGCTGGCCAATCCGAGGGTTCGACGACCTGGACCATTCTCTATGGTCGCTACATGACCCCCCCCCAGAACCCGAGGTGCGGAACCTAGCAGGGAGCCGGATTTCGCGACCATAACGAGTACGGAGAGGGACAGCCTGAACCACAGGAGCCGGAGGTTCCGGACTTGGCGGAACAGCCGGAACGAGAGGTTCTGGAGGAACTACCGGAACGGGGGGTCCTGGAGGGACTGCCGGAACGGGGGGTCCTGGAGGAACTGTCGGAACGGGGGGTCCCGTACTGAGCGGAACTAACGGAGGTCGGCCTCTCCTAGGGGTTTGACCGACCAGGACTGGTTGATCCGGGTCCAAATGGGCAGGTTTGAGCCGGGACACCGAGACGAGCTCACTCTTGCCGCACATGTCTAAGGTGAAGGTAGCCGTTCCCTTACGTAAAACCCGGAACGGCCCTTGATAGATCCTCTGCAACGGGGCGCGATGGGCATCTTTACGCAGAAAAACAAACTCACAGTCCTTCAGGGAAGACGGTTCATGTACCATGGGACACCCATGACGTGAAGTCGGAACTGGAGCCAGGGAGCCCACCCGTTCCCGGAGAGATGCTAACACTGATGGGACTGTAGGCAGCAGGTCTGAAGGGTCCGGAAACAGATCTCCGGGTACTCGAAGTGTCGAGCCATATACTAGCTCTGCGGACGACGCACTGAGATCTGGCTTAGGAGCAGTCCGGATGCCCAAAAGAACCCAAGGGAGTTGGTCTACCCAGTCCGGGCCTTCAAGCCTTGCACTGAGGGACGCCTTAAGTTGGCGGTGGAACCTTTCTACGAGTCCATTTGCTTGGGGGTGATATGCAGTCGTGGGTTGTAACTTGGACCCGTACAGTTCTGCCAGCGCGGCCCAGAGGGACGAAGTGAACTGTGACCCTCTGTCAGTGGTAATAACTGCCGGGACCCCGAAACGAGCTACCCAATGAAGGGCCAAAGTCCTAGCACAAGACGCTGACGAAATATCAAACAATGGGAAAGCCTCTGGCCACCGGGTGAACCGATCCACCACCGTGAGGAGGTGGGTGTAGCCCCGGGAGGAAGGCACGGCCCGACCAAATCCACGTGGATGTGGAAAAAACGAACAGCCGGGACCTCGAAATCCTGTACGGGGGGCTGGACGTGGCGCTGGACTTTAGCGGTCTGACAGGGCACGCAGGAACGTGCCCACCCCGCTACCTGTTTCCGCAGGCCATGCCAGACAAACCTCGCTGCTACCAAGGCAGAGGTGGAGCGGATGGACGGGTGTGCCAGCCCATGAATGGCATCGAAAACCCGGCGCTGAAGGGAGGGCGGTACTACCGGCCTGGGACGGGGAAGAGAAACATCGCACCAGACTTTCGTGCCCTCCGACCCACAAGCTACCTGGGCCAACTTCAATCCCGAGGTGGTGGACCGGTAAGCCGAAACGGTATCCGCTAGGAGCTGTGCCTCCGCAAGCTCCTTGGGATCCACTTCGCAGTCCACCGCCGAAATAGGGGGAAAAGCAGGTCTAGACAGGGCGTCAGCAACGGCATTAAGCTTACCCGCGACATGACGGACATCGGTGGTAAATTCGGAGATAGCGGTCAGGTGCCGCTGCTGGCGGGCCGACCATGGGTCAGACAATTTCAAAAAAGCAAATGTTAATGGCTTGTGGTCCGTAAATGCCACAAATAGGCGGCCCTCGAGGAAGTACCTGAAATGACGAACAGCTAAATAGAGAGCCAGAAGCTCTCGGTCAAATGCGCTATACTTCAGCTCGGCCGAATTTAGTTGCCGGCTGAAAAACGCTAAAGGCTGCCAACGGCCACAGACCTGCTGCTCCAGAACCCCGCCCACCGCCACGTCAGAGGCGTCAACCGTCAGGGCCGTGGGGGCGGAGGGGCTCGGATGGACCAACATGGTGGCGTCTGCCAAAGCTGCCTTAGCTGCTGTAAAAGCCGACTCAGCGGTCGGGGACCACAACAACTCTACCGGATTCCCTGCAAGGCATTGGAAGAGTGGGCGCATGACTCGCGCAGCTGCCGGAACGAACCTATGGTAGAAATTAACCATGCCTACGAACTCCTGTAGCCCTTTTACTGTGGTGGGCCTAGGAAATGCCCGGATAGCCTCCACCTTTTCGGGCAAAGGGGAGGCGCCGGCAGGGGTAATTCTGTGCCCTAGAAAATCAAGAGCAGGAAGGCCGAATTGACATTTGGAGGGTAGGATTATGAGCCCGTGGTCTTGGAGCCGCTGGAACACGGTCCGCAAATGGGCCTGGTGTTCCTGCACGGAGGGGTTGGCTACCAGGATGTCGTCTAAATAAATAAACAAAAACGGTAAACCCCGGCCCACGCGGTCCATCAGTCGCTGGAAAGCCTGTGCCGCGTTCTTTAAACCGAAAGGCATACGCAACCATTCAAACAACCCGAACGGAGTAATTGTTGCAGTTTTCTGTATGTCCTCCGGTCGCACCGGAATCTGATGGTATCCTCGCACCAAATCGATTTTGGAAAACACCACCGCTCCTTCCAGCCCAGATGAAAAATCCTGTAGGTGCGGTATGGGGTAGCGATCAGCCGTGGTGACAGCATTGAGATAATCGCCACATGGTCTCCACCCCCCAGATGCTTTGGAGACCATGTGTAACGGCGAGGCCCACGGGCTGTCAGACTGACGGACAATTCCCATTTCCTCCATTTTCCTGAACTCCGCCCTTGCCACCACCAGTTTGTCTGGCGGTAGTCTCCTGGCCCGAGCGAAAACGGGAGGGCCTTCGGTGCGGATGTGATGGACCACACCGTGCTTAGCCGAAGGCGTGTCAAAACGTTGGACGAGCAGCTCCGGAAACTCTGCCAGAATCGCAGCATACGAGTCGGGGGCCGCGACGACGGCCTGGACAGTAGGGCTGGGCGAGGAGGCGATTGTCGGAGCGACGTGCTCATCTTCGGAGGAGGGTCGGAGGTCGTTACCGCGGACATCAGGAACCAGTGAAAAAGCCCAGAGAAAATCTGCGCCCAGGATCGCTTGTTTGACGTCGGCTATGATGAATGGCCATTCGTACGTGCGGAGGCCTAACACAAGGGACATCTTCCGTGTACCGAAAGTGCGAATTGGGCTGCCATTAACCGCGATGAGGGTGGGACCTGTCTTACCCGATCTGGTTTCGAGGTCGGTCGGCGGCACTATGCTGACGATGGCTCCCGTGTCTACCAAAAATTCTGTGTCCGTGAATCGATCATGGACATAGAGGCGCCGGTTCTGGCCAATCGTAACTGCCCCTATGTACGATCGGCCGAGGCATTTCCCGCGAAGGTACAAGGCAAACGACAGTTGCGGGATTCGTTACCCCATCGTAGGTGATAATAGCACCAGCCGCGCTTGTGCGGATCTTTTTGGCGGGCTTTCTGAGAATTGGCGGGAGACATGGCGCCATCTTGCCGTCGCTGTGGCGTGGTCACTGATGTCGAGACTTTGTTGATCGAGCCTTGTTTTTTGCCGCTATGAGCGCGTCCGCTTTCGCTGCATATGCTTCGGGGTCCTTAAAAGAACAATCCGTGAGCAGCAGTCGGACATCCTCGGGAAGTTTCTCGCGGAATGCCTGTTCGAACATAGGGCAATCCGTATGCTCACCGGCTAGCATCATCATTTCGGCCATGAGGACGGAAGGCAGTTGGTCTCCAAGATCCGGTAGGTGCAGAAGTTTTGCCGCACCACCATGCTTATTAAACCCGAAGGTTCGCAGTAATACTTTCTTCATGGCCTCGTACTTGTTTTCCGCAGGTGGATTCACGATGAACCGCATCACGCGCTTGGTTGCGTCCGGCGATAGAGCGCTGACGAGGTAGAAGTACTTCGTGGATTCGTCCGACACCTTCTTTATATGAAATTGAGCCTCGGCGTGGATAAACCAAGCTTGCGGTGCGTGCGTCCAAAACAACGGTAGATGAACGCCTGCCGTGCTTGACTCCGGTGTGCCCTGCTCGGTCATCGTCAACGAGGCGTCGGGTTCCTGCTCAGTCGGTGATCGTCCAGATCACGTCGGGGTCACCAATATGGCGAGTCCGAAACTTGTTGGTTGTAAGAGGAGTTTATTGCAGCCGCAATATTCGGATACAGAGTTAAACAACAAGGTAAAGGACAACCAATACAAACTTACTGTCTTCCTTGAAGACTTCGCCGAACTGACTCAATCGGGCGCCAAACGCGCACATGACATCGCTGGCCAATCAGCGATGTCGCTCTCTGGACCAATCCCTATGGTCGCGTTCCCACGTGACCTCGCTGGCCAATCCGAGGGTTCGACGACCTGGACCATTCTCTATGGTCGCTACAGCACGGTTTCTACTGATTGTGTGGATCGCTTTGGCACCAACGTAAGGTCGAAGTATCATAAGTCGAAGCATCATAAGTCAAGGAGCATCTGTACCAACTAAAGCACCTCAGGATACCACCTATTATACCACGTGTAGGAAAGTAACTGCAGATGCTGGTTCAAATCAAAGGTAGACACAAAATGCTGGAGTAACTCAGCGGGTCAGGCAGCATCTCAGGAGAGAAGGAATGGGTGACGTTTCGGGTCGAGACCCTTCTTCAGACGTATTATAATAATAATAATAATAAGCATTTATTTTATATAGCGCCTTACCAGGAGCTCAAAGCGCTTTACAAAAACAATCATAACATAAAAACAAACAGACAAACTATCCTGACGGAGAAGCGGCGAACAAACAGCGCCAGCGTCCTCTCACGTCAGGGTCCGGCAGTAGACAACAAAAAGCACAGGACACACAGATACAATTTCCACCACAAACAGCCATCACAGTGATTGCTCCAGGCACACCCTCACTGTGATGGAAGGCAATTATACCACGCTGCCTGGGTTGCTGGATTAATAGTATGATAGCAAATAATCAAATTTGGTGACTCTAAATGTTAACATTGTGCTCTGCAATAATTTTTAAAAAATTGAAATTCAAATGTTCAAAGAGATACAGAAGTGTGAAAACGCACACCTCCAAAGATTCAGGGACAGTTTCTTCCCAGCTGTTATCAGGCAGCTGAACTGGAGTGGTCCTGAGCAGTAATGCTGGAGATCCTTGGACTATCTTTAATCGGACTTTACTGGACTTTATCTTGTACTAAACGTTATTCCCTTTATTGTGTATCTGTACACTATGGATGGCTTGATTGAAATCATGTATAGTCTTTCAGCTGACTGGTTAGCACGCAACCAAAGCCCTTCACTGTACCTTGGTACACATGACAATAAACTAAACTAAACATATTACCAGTGTAAATGTAATTTGATTGCTGATGATTGCAGTGTAAATGTAATTTGATTCCATGATGTACATGCAAGGGCTTCAGGCATTGTAAAGCCATGATAAAATATGACAAATATTTTAAATCAGCACACAATAGTATATGTGTCAAAGTGAGTACCAATGTATTAGACAATATTTGAATTACAGCAACATATGGGGAGATGGGGGAAGGGAAAAACAAAGATCAAGATCAAATGTCAGGCTTTAAGGTGAAAGGGGCAAAGTTTAAAAGAGATGAATGGGACAAGTTGTTATTTTTTCCACTGTTATGGTGGGTGCCTGGAATGCTCTGCACGGATGGTGGTAGAGGCAGCTACAATGGTGGTGTTTAAGATGGTTTTTGGATAGGCACATGGATATGCAGGGCATGGAGGGGTATGGATCAAGTGCGGGTAGATGAGATTAGTTTATCCTGCCATCGTGTTGGGCACAGGCATTGTGAACGGAAAGGCTTGTTCCTGCGCTGTACATTTCCACATTCTATCTTCTCGGCGTTCAAATCATGAATGAATTCAATGGTCCAAGGCTTTGATGTCGAAACTAATGGAGGAGCTCTGACCTGATGGGATTCTGCACCATTCCGCTGAGGAATTCCCTGTCTCAACCAGTAACAATCGCACCTGGCATAGGATCAGAAAACTTACTCATTTCAACGGGGAACACCTGGCTGCGGAGGATAGAGGATAGAGGAGGATAGACAATTCAATGAAAAGATGATTTTGCTTTAACATGTTAATGAGCTTTCCTTTCATTGTTTTAATCTTTGGAGTTTTATACATTTAATCATTTGGTTTACTTTAATAGTTTTAAATGACAGGGACTTATGAAAATTTTAAAATAGTTTCATATTTTTGACATCAGGCAATCCTAAACATTGCCTCTGTTAAAGGTGACCAGACATTTCCCAGTGAATTGTGCCTCAAGATTGTTCTGGAGAAGGGTTTTCGACCCGTAAACGTCACCTATTCCTTTTCTCCAGGGATGCTGCCTGACCCGCTGAGTTACGCCAGCTTTTTTGTGCCTATCTTCGGTTTAAACCAGAATAGCAGAATATGGCAGATGTAGACTTGATGGGCTGAATGGTCTAATTCTACTCCTATTCCTTCTGGCCCCAATGGGGCATAAATCCATCACAAGAGTTACCACCATGTGCCTCTCCCAGCTAGATGGTGACGTGGGGAAAGCATTGATGATGATCTTTGGTGGTGCGTCAGATCCTGGAAGATCCGGCTCAGCGTGACAGGCCATTTACAGGCTAATGTTAGGAAATGAAAGTAATGATTCAGTAATGCCCTTCAGGAAAGGTTTTGCATCTCCTTATCATTGCGCTGTTTACTCTGTAAACCTTCATGTTTCTAGGAATTAAAAACCCTGTTGCATATGACAATATATTAATCTAATCTAATCATGCTCGTTTACAATACGTAGATGACTTCTAACTCTTCTGAACTGCCAAAGATGAACAATAAATACTGCCTTGCCAAATATTTCTGTGAATAATAGAAAATATCAGAATATATTTATCTTCGGTCTAACATGCAACCAGCTTTTGTTATCCATTCTTTGTTAGACATGCAAAAGGAACCCATATAAATTAAGCATAACATATATCTTCTGTGGATGTTTGCACAGCTGCTCACCAGTTGAATATAATTGTAATGTTTAGCTGATAACATAACCAGTCTATTAACAATATAGAAGCTATAAAACTACAGGGTAATTAATTTTATTAAGGTGGCACGGTGGCATAGCTGGTAGAGCTGCTGCCTCACAGCGTCAGAGACCCGTGCCCGATCCTGACCTCTGGTTCTGTCTGTGTGGAGTTTGCATGTGCTCCGTGACCACATGGGTTTCGTCCAGGTGCTCCGGTTTCCTCTCACATCCTAAAGACGTGCGGGTTTGTAGGTTAATTGGCCTTTATAAATTGCAGGGAGTGGATGAGAAGGTCGGACATCATAGAGCTAGTGTGAATGGGTGACCAATGGTCAGCATGGACTTGGTGGACCAAAGGGCCCGTTTCCATGCTGTATCTCTAAACTCGTCTACAGTTACAGTAGATATTGTAACCCATCTGTTCACTGTTAACATATAACAATAACATATAACAACTACAGCATGGAAACAGGCCTGTCCGGCCCTACCAGTCCACGCCGACCATTCTCCCTGACCTAGTCTCATCTACCTGCACTCAGACCATAACCCTCCAATCCCCTCCTATCCATATACCTATCCAATTTACTCTTAAATAATCAAATCGAGCCAGCCTCCACCACTTCCACCGGAAGCCCATTCCATACAGCCACAACCCTCTGAGTAAAGAAGTTCCCCCTCATGTTACCCCTAAACCTTTGTCCCTCAATTCTGAAGCTATGTCCCCTTGTTGGAATCTTCCCCACTCTCAAAGGGAAAAGCCTACCCACGTCAACTCTGTCCGTCCCTCTCAAAATTTAAAAAACCTCTATCAAGTCCCCCCTCAACCTTCTACGCTCCAAAGAATAAAGACCCAACCTGTTCAACCTCTCTCTGTAGCCTACGTGCTGAAACCCAGGCAACATTCTAGTAAATCTCCTCTGTACCCTCTCCATTTTGTTGACATCCTTCCTATAATTTGGCGACCAGAACTGCACACCATACTCCAGATTCGGCCTCACCAATGCCCTGTACAATTTCAACATTACATCCCAACTTCTATACTCGATGCTCTGATTTATAAAGGCAAGCATACCAAACGCCTTCTTCACCACCCTATCCACATGAGATTCCACCTTCAGGGAACAATGCACAGTTATTCCCAGATCCCTCTGTTCCACTGCATTCCTCAATTCCCTACCATTTACCCTGTACGTCCTATTTTGATTTGTCCTACCAAAATGCAGCACCACACACTTATCAGCATTAAACTCCATCTGCCATCTTTCAGCCCACCCTTCCAAAAGGCCCAAGTCTCTCTGTAGACTTTGAAAATCTACCTCACTATCAACTACTCCACCTATCTTAGTATCATCTGCATATTTACTAATCCAATTTGCCACACCATCATCCAGATCATTAATGTAAATGATAAACAACAGTGGACCCAACACAGATCCTTGGGGCACTCCACTAGACACTGGCCTCCAACCTGACATACAATTGTCAACCGTTACCCTCTGGTATCTCCCATTCAGCCATTGTTGAATCCATCTTGCAACCTCACTATTAATACCCAACGATTTAACCTTCTTAATCAACCTTCCATGTGGAACCTTGTCAAATGCCTTACTGAAGTCCATATAGACAACATCCACAGCCTTGCCCTTATCAATTTCCCTGGTAACCTCTTCAAAAAATTCAAGAAGATTAGTCAAACATGACCTTCCAGGCACAAATCCATGTTGACTGTTTCTAATCAGGCCTTGATTATCCAAATAATTATATATATTGTCCCTAAGTATCTTTTCCATTAATTTTCCCACCACAGACGTCAAACTAATAGGTCTATAATTGCTAGGTTTACTTTTAGAACCTTTTTTAAACAAAGGCACAACATGCGCAATGCGCCAATCTTCCGGCACCATCCCTGTTTCTAATGACGTTTGAAATATTTCCGTCATAGCCCCTGCTATTTCTGCACTAACTTCCCTCAATGTCCTAGGGAATATCCTATCAGGACCTGGAGACTTATCCACTTTTATATTCTTCAAAAGTGTCCGTACCTCCTCTTCTTTAATCCTCCTAATTTCCATCACTACTCTACTTGTTTCGCTTACCTCACATAATTCAATATCCTTCTCCTCGGTAAATACCAAAGAAAAGAAATTGTTTAATATCTCCCCCATTTCTTCCGGCTCAGCACATAGCTGTCCACTCTGACTCTCTAATGGACCAATTTTATCCCTCACTATCCTTTTGCTATTGACATATCTGTAGAACCCCTTGGGGTTTACTTTTACATTACTTGCCAAAGCAGCCTCATATCTTTTTTTCGCTTTTCTAATTTCCTTTTTAAGATTCCTTTTACATTCTTTATATTCCTCAAGAACCTCATTTACTCCCTGCCGCTTATATTTATTGTATATCTCCCTCTTTTTCCGAACCAAGTGTCCAATTTCCCTGGAAAACCACGGCTCTTTCAAATTATTATTCTTTCCTTTCCACTGAACAGGGACATAAAGACTCTGTACTCTCAAAATTTCACCTTTAAATATCCTCCATTTCTCTATTATATCCTTTTCATAAAACAACAATTTCCATTTCACTCCTTTTAAATCCTTTCTCATCTCCTCAAAATTAGCCTTTCTCCAATCCAAAATCTCAACCCTTGGTCCAGATTTGACCTTCTCCATAATGATATTGAAACTAATGGCATTAAGATCACTAGACCCAAAGTGCTCCTCAACACATACCTCCGTCACCTGACCCATCTCATTTCCTAACAGGAGGTCCAACACTGCCCCTTCTCTGGTAGGCACCTCTACATATTGCTGCAAAAAACTATCCTGCACACATTTTACAAACTCCAAACCATCCAGCCCTTTAACAGAATGTGATTCCCAGTCTATATACGGAAAATTGAAATCACCCACAATCACCACTCTGTGCTTACTACTAATATCTGCTATCTCCTTACATATTTGCTCTTCCAATTCTCGTTCCCTATTTGGTGGTCTATAATACACCCCTATAAGTGTTGCTAAACCTTTCTCATTTCTGAGTTCCACCCAAACAGCCTCCTTAATCGAGCCTTCTAGTCTGTCCTGCCAAAGCACTGCTGTGATATCCTCCCTGACAAGCAATGCAACACCCCCACCTCTTGCCCCTCCGATTCTATCACATCTGAAACAATGAAATCCTGGAATATTTAATTGCCAATCGCAACCCTCCTGCAACCATGTTTCACTGATCGCCACAACATCATACTTCCAGATGTCAATCCAGGCTCTAAGCTCATCCACCTTTCTTACAATGCTCCTAGCATTAAAATATACACATTTAAGGGACCCATCATTTCTTATTCTCAGTTTATTTCTTTTCCCTTCTTTCTCTCCTACATATTGGGTCTGAGTGTTTCCCTTTTCTGCCTCCTGCCTCACACACTGCCTATTAGCTATCTGTGTTTGAGTCCCTCCCCCCAACCGTACTAGTTTAAAGTCTCCGCAGTTGTTTGCATCAGAAAATAATTATCCATCTTCCTCAAATAAAAAGTTTATAGAAATGAAGATTCTTGCCCATGCTTGAGTTCTATGATCCTCAGTAATGCATGTCAATGTCTCAGGATGGCTCTTCGTCCCTACCTAATCTGACAACATTTCAGTGCTATCAAAGCTCACAATACCTTCTTTTCTTTGACTATTGAGATTCTGGTAGTTGTCTGTGCATGCAGTCTCTTAATACACAACTTGAGTTCGAAGTAGGAACAAATACATAAATAAACACACTTTAAAGTTTGGGATGGGATAATATCCATGACTTAGGTGTTCGTAAGGCAGCCATGGCCTGCACACTGAGTCCCTGGGATCTCCATTGAAGATATAGCAGAGGACCCAAAGAAAGCCTGGACAGTCTTTAAATGCCTGCCT
Source organism: Rhinoraja longicauda (assembly GCF_053455715.1). Taxonomy (NCBI): domain Eukaryota; kingdom Metazoa; phylum Chordata; class Chondrichthyes; order Rajiformes; family Arhynchobatidae; genus Rhinoraja; species Rhinoraja longicauda. Next base: position 18,416,487 of record NC_135975.1, on the reverse strand, counting down.
TCATTTTTAGCCAGTTCTAATCTCATTTAGAGCGTTGTCAAGGAGAAAGCCACCAACAAGTATTTACATGGTCATTTAACAACTGCAGAGTACACCTCATTACTATAATAAAAGACAAATATCTCCAGACAATGTGATCTGTTTGTACCATTGATATCTGGTCACCTTAACCTTGACATGAATAAACCCCTCCTTCCACGTCAACTGCTGCCTGAACAGGCTCAAATATTAGTTATTTCTTTTAATTAGATAGCTCATCGTGCAAGTTGTATTATTTGGCAATGTTGGCAATGCCAGTTGTTAGGGATTAAACCAATCATCCATCATTGCACTTCAGCATTAAAAGGATACTTTACAAGCCAACGATATGAACATTGAATTGTCTGATTTTAGGCAATTACATAAACCTTCCCCTTTCCCTTCCTCACCCACATGCGTCTCCCTCCTTTCTTTCCATCTCCCCCCCCCCCCTCCCTCCCCTGTGCCCCACCTGGACTGACACCAATTTCTCTCCTCCCCCCCCCTCCCCTTCCACCTACGTTCCTTCCCCAAGCTTCACAATTCACAACTCTTCAATTCTTTTGCCTGTCACCTTCTATCTTTTCATAACTAGCCTTTGTCCAATTATCTCCCAACCAAAGAAACCCTCCTCATCTCTGTCAACCTTTTACTTGCCAAGCTATGTCCTGCACCTCCTCTCTTCCTCCTTTCTTCCACCCCCTTACAAACAGTCTGAAGAAGGATACTGATCCAAAACGTCACCTATCCATGTTCTTCAGAGATGCCCACCTGACCCATTGTTATTCCAGCACTCTGTCTTTTTTCCCAGTTTGCACAAAATGGTGAATGATGATGGGTGCCCAGGAAGAAAAGAAAACTGAAATTAACTCTAACTTTAAAGTTTAGAATCTAAATAAGATTTTTCAATAATCAATGTGGTGGGGGTTGTTTATATTTCACTAAGTCTTTATGACATAACTATAATTAAGGAAAGAATTTGCAGCTTATTACAATAAATTTTCTCCACAAAGCCTATTGATCCCCACACTAAATAAAACATCCAGCTACATGACAAATTGTAATTTATGGAAATTGTTGATGTTCATCGTAACTTTTTTTTTCACCCCAGTCAGTTACAATGTTAACGTTGATTAACAGTGAAGGATGAATCCTAATTCAAAACATAAATGCTCATGGGCAGCCAAGTGACTGAATGTGTGTTTGTAGTACATGTTGGGCTGTCTGTTAAGATTCATATCTTGTCATTCTTAAGCTGCAAGGTTTGGATGACATCTTTGATACAAAGACCAAAGGGAATTTGTGTAATCAACCTGCATCTCAAAGGGAAAATTAATATCAGTGACAAAAACTGTTCTCCTTCACTCTTTGCACTAAAGGTTTCACAATGTTCTGATGCAATTGCACCGGTAGGGTTATTTAATGATTACTACGCATGTTTGCACTGTAATTGAGAATCATAGTAAAACTAGGCAGCTGATTTCAATGGCCAAGGACTTTCGACATTCCAGTTTGCATGGTCAAAGAAAAGACAAGGGACCACTTGAGGTCTGATGTGTTGTTAGGATCTTATTTACAGAGTTACCCAATTGTTCTTTGTTTTTATGTATGCACTTGGTTTTGTAAAATTGATCTGGCTTCATTGACAAGACCATTCTAATCTAATTGTCATCTCCCTTTATAGAGCCTTAACTTTCTTTTGTATGTTTGGAATGTCACTTGATTTATCCATTTTTAATTTGTGTTATTTTCAGATCATTTAATAATTCATGTTGTATCTAGGTTTATCAGGCCATATGTTATACTTATGGGTCTTTTCATTATATTATGAATCATTATTAATAAATAAATATCTTTTCACATCAGATCAATTGCATTGAGTCTGCACTAGATTATTGGAATATTCTTTTCAATTACATTTATTTATTGAATTATCACCATCGTTTCTATTCTAGACAATCGGTAACATATTAAGAAAGTGTATCCTACTTAGGAGTAAAAAAAATGTTTGCAGGCAAACACTCACGACGTCCATTCTTTCGAAATTCTAATAAAGACAGGGATTAGCAAGTTTTGATTCTGGCACCCACTTACACACCAAGTAATTGTTTTTAGGCCGTGGTATAAGATTAGAGCGGAAAATTCAACAACTTAACCAAGAAGAATAACGGAGAATTTTACACTTCCTTCTCTTGCAGATCCAGGAAGGAGCTAACCAGGCACTCCTGGATTGGAAACTCCAGCATACCTCAAAGATGAAAGAAACAGATTAACAGGCAGCTGATGCCAGAAGGCACACAGGAATCTGTGAAGTGAAGAACAAGTGGAAGATTGAAGAAAGTCAAGAAACTCACTGATAACCATGACAAGATGCAGATTCTTCTCCACTGGCAAGACCAGTCATGGTGCAAACATCCAAAGCCCCACACCATGAAGAGACAAGAATGGACAAGAACATATTAAGAACAGAAAGGCAGTCAGTGGAAGGAACACCTCAAAGAACTCCTTAATCAAGGCTTTGCCCTTGATATGAATATGCTTGACTTTCCAAAGCAAATTGTCCAATCCTGACTCAGTGCCACTCCTGACTGATAAGAAGTTGATTAAAAAAAGCATATGTGGATCATTTCTGTAACATTTTATTATAAATCTTGTATAATTTTGAATATTGTCAACCAATGCCTAGACTACTGACTTTGAATATTGAATGGTGCATTTTCCAACTTGTAACTGTGATCTTAGCACAATAACATTAGGGGCTTAGCAGCAGAGGTAGTCCTGCTATATTTAAAACATAGTAGACAGGAACACCCTCTGAAATCTCTTCATCCCCCGGATGCAGATGAACATGGCTATGTCCTAACTTGCACATAATGCAGTTGTTCTACAATTTCATTCTTTTGCACCCAATTATACCTAATACTTTATTCCATGATCTTCAAGATGGCAGCTGTAGCAGATAGAAGGACAGAACGGTGCTGGTAACTGGACTGGGGACTCACCTCCCACACACTCAGACAATAGACAATAGACAATAGGTGCAGGAGGAGGCCATTCGGCCCTTCGAGCCAGCACCGCCATTCAATGTGATCATGGCTGATCATTCTCAATCAGTACCCCGTTCCTGCCTTCTCCCCATACCCCCTCACTCCGCTATCCTTAAGAGCTCTATCCAGCTCTCTCTTGAATGCATTCAGAGAATTGGCCTCCACTGCCTTCTGAGGCAGGGAATTCCACAGATTCACCACTCTCTGACTGAAAAAGTTTTTCCTCATCTCAGTTCTAAATGGCCTACCACTTATTCTTAAACTGTGGCCCCTTGTTCTGGAAGGCGTTCAGGGGGTGCCAAGGTTGACCCCAGAAGACACCCCGGCATGTGGAGGCTGTGTGGTGGATATGAGATGAGGGATGGCGCGTTCGCTGGTCAACATGTATGGATCGATGGTTCGGTGGTGTGCGCCAGTAGAGACCCTGCAGCAGCCTGGGGTTCAATTGGTTCAGATGCCGCTGGAAGGCCCCACAACGGCAGAGCAGACGTGGCCTGCAATGGCACAAAGCAGTGGTGGAGGAAATCAACAACGTTGCCTGGCCAGGCCGACCCTAGCAACGGTGGCCTCCACTAGGACAACCGACCTTGAAGGCCAATTTAAGACTATACATTTTTAATCGTTGTGAACTTGAAGATGGTGGCAGAAACATGGTGACTCGCGAGCACTGCCTCGGTGTAATTTACTGTTTTTACACTCTTGTACTTCAGTAAGATTGTACCAATGTACAGTCGATATTTTTTATTAAAATGTATGCTAAAAAAAGAATTTCACTCAGCATGTGACAGTAAATGTGACAGTAAAATGTATGCAAAAAAAGGAATTTCATTCAGTACATGTGACAGTAAATTACAATTGGAGCTCTGGGCATATCTTCCAGTATCCTTTGTACATATTCTTACACTTAATCTGTATTTCCTTGCCTTCCTTACCCTCCCCAATGCATTTCCTCGCACATCTGAAGAATGATTTCCCTTTGTTATTTCTCTGAAGTCTTGAGGAGTCAGCCATTAATTATTGTGATGGTTTTAACATAAATATTAACATCAATTCCCAACTCCAAAATCTGAAGATGCTGGGACTCTGAAATAAAACAGGAAAGGCTGTAAGTACTCAGAAGATCGAGGCAGCACTACTGACTAATCTACTAATATATCTTCCAATTTTTTCTTCTTTAGTTAATAACATTGGATTTGGTTATCCAATATGATTTGACTGTTAATCTTTGTGCTGATAAGATTTTTTCAAAAACATCTATATTCAAAGATCCAAGAAAAGATGAGAATATAAGAGGATTTTTGATTTAAAAAAAATTATTATTATTAAGTTTCAGGGGAAATTTTTACCTTTATTAGTTCAACCATGAAAGCAGTGCTGGCAAATATTAAGATGACCTGTAGGATATTTTCTATTCCCACAACATATTACAAGTTCTGTTCCCATGAAAATTAATGTACTTGGATGAACTAGCTGACTTTTGTTTGAGGAATTCCAGTGCAAATCATTTTACTCTTCAATGTACAGAACAAGGCAGTTGGCTTGTCACAAATTATGCATTCTCTGTAATTCGACAAAGCTAGCATCTAATTAATATTAAAGAGTGCAGGTTCGGTGGCAAAAATGGTGCATTGTGTGTCTTGGGGAAGAGAAAGAGGTGTACATAATAAACCAAAATACGATAAATTTAGGCAAAAATGTTATTGAAAAATGTAAATATTAGACATGAAGGCTGATTCCATTGGGGACGCTTTGCCATTTTGTTTTCAACTTTCCCAAAACAAAATAATTTCATTTTGTTACAGCACATTGCTGTTTCTTAAACTAAGCCACTTTTTAAAATGTTAATAACCTTTGATTCTGATTTTTTGCAGATCTTATTCACTTACAGCGCAAAAAAAAATAATTCCTTGGTAGCTGTTTTTTACCCTATATCTTTTGTCCTGGTCCTATCTGATTACCTTTTATACTTCATTATACTAGCACACTTACATAATTTAATCTTTGAATTTTTTAAAGAAGGAAATGGCTCGTGATTACCTCATGCTGCAATCTAGGAGACATGTATGTATCAGACAAACCACTGTCTGAAATGATCCAAGAACTCCCGTTCAGGGTAACTGTTTGGGTGGCACAGTGGCTTAGTGGTAGTGTTGTTGCCTTACAGCGCCAGAGACCCGGATTCGATCCTGACTACGGATGCTGTCTGTATGGAGTTTGTACGTTCTCCCCGTGACCTGCGTAGGTTTTCTCTGGATGCTCCGGTTTCCTCCCAAACTCCAAAGACATACAGGTTTGTAGGTTAATTGGCTTTGGTAAGATTGTAAATTGTCCCTAGTGCGTGTAGGATAGTGTTAGGGTGCGGGGATCATTAGTCAGCATGAACTTGGTGGGCCAAAGGGCCTGTTTCCGCGCTGTATCTCTAAACTAAACTAAACTAAACTAAACATGAAGCCATTGCCAGAGAAGCTCAGGTCTTTGGAGAAGGGGGATAGGAGTCCAGTGAGCAACTGGGAATGGATCTCAGTTACCAACCTTAGCCTTCAGCTTCATATCCATCAGTCGGGTTGAGATAGGAACGTTGCTGCCTGATGACTGTCTGTGGATAGGTCCTTCTAACAGGAGCACATCACACATCCTCTCCCACATCCTCTGTGAAGTAGGCCATGCCTTTGGCTCTTTTCCATGCACCCCCAACAAATCTGCCAATAATTAATGGTCACACAATGTAATTAATGGTCCCACAATGTAATTAATGGTCCCTTTAAACTGTACAAGTTAAGCCCCTGCTGTTCAGACTGACTTCTTGTGCATGGTCACACTGCTTGGTGATTGCAGGCACCGTTATCCTACTTGGTGACACCATGCATAGCACTGATCGCTTAAAGCTTTGTATTAAAACATGCTAGAAGAAAAAACAGAATTGCTAAAACTTTCCAGTTTATCAGCTTCTACGATACGATATGATAAAACTTTATTCATCACCGGAGGGAAATTGGTCTGCCGACAGTCACAACACACAAAAACTTGAAATTAAAAGTGAAAACAAGAAGAAAGAGACAAGCAAGTGTTGGCTGGCTGCCGTGTGCACAGCGCCTTCACCGGGACAAATGAACAATCAAACAAACGCAGACTTATCCCCTGGGCAGAGGATTCTAAACTAGTGCACCCCCTCTCCCCCCCCCCCCCCCCTCGGGTCCCCTTTAGTTCTCCAACCATCCCTCACGGCGGTTCCCCCACGCCGGGACCCCATTGTGTTCCCCTCCCCTCTCACGCGCATTAACTGCCAGGCCCCACTGCCACCGAGGTTCCCGTTGCCGCCAAGGCCCACTTTGCTTCCGAGACCCCGCTGCCACTGCCGAGTCTCCTGCTGCTGCCACCGAGGCTCCCATCGCCGCCACCTCTGAGGCTCCTTCGGCCCAGGCAGGCCTCACTGCACGGCTTCACTGCAGTACCCTGGGAGTACTGTGGGGCGTGTCGGGCCTACCGGGGCGTGTTCCGGTCGTCGGTCGGTGTTCCGGCGGCGCGGTTGTTCTGGCCCGGGATACCTGAATGCTTGCAGATCGCTTGACTAATATGTTCAGGTTACTTGGTGAAGAAAAGTGCAATATATCATTGCTATTCGGCCACGGAGAATGCAGAATGTAATAATCTTAAATTCATAAGTGATTGGAGCAGAATTAGGCCATTTGGCCCTTCAAGGGTAATTCCATTTGGCCCCTCAAGGGCCCCCTTCAAGGGCCAAATCAAGCTGTTCAATCAAGGCTGATCTATCTTTCCCTCTCAGCCCCATTCTCCTGCCTTCTCCCCATAACCCCTGACACCCACAATCCCTTTCAAAGCTGATCCAGTAAGCACTCTGCTTTCTTTGGAAAGTATCCTGAGTGCTGGGTGAGGTATCGATGTTTATCTTTATCACAGGGAGATCTCAATTTGTGTTACATGAAAATTGATATCACCCCTGCACACCCAGCGAGCATTGTGCTTGTGGGCATTATGTGACAGAGTAGTGTGAACAGAGGTCCCATTTTCAGCTTCGTAGTTGTTTATATTCAACGCTTATGACTGCAGCAGCACTACATTATACATTTCTTGGCCCTTTTTGTGTAAAAGTATCAAATAGCTCAAACCTCTCTGCGTTAGAATTAGCTACCATCCTCTGTTCCGGGTTAGAGCGGGAATTTCCCTTGCTACTTATCATTTCAAGTCAAGTTTGCTTTCATATGGGAAGTACAGTGAGGTAAAGGTACAATGAAACATCCTGCTCATACAACATCACAGGCACAGAGACTCAGGCAACATGCAAAAGCATGAACTGCATATGAATTATATACCAAATTCTGCAGGAGAGTACAAGGAATAAAGATTTGCGCAGAACACTATTACAAAAAAATAGCGAGCCCTTTAGTAATCATAACATTTTTGTTTGTTTCTGCTTCCATTTTACTTCACTGTTCACCAGGAGAAGGGAAAGCTTGTGTTAGGAACCCATGCTGACTGCTTGGTCAAGGACAGTCTAACCATAATGGATGGACAGCATTTATTAATTACCTTGCAGGATTAATGAATTGCTTATTGTTTACACCTGTTTTGAATCAGCATCAGTTTCTGGTTTATTAGAATTTAAATCAATTTTAACCATATAATAACCATATAACAACTACAGCACGGAAACAGGCCCGTTCGGCCCTACCAGTCCACGCCGACCACTCTCCCTGACCTAGTCTCATCTACCTGCACTCAGACCATAACCCTCTAATCCCCTCTTATCCATATACCTATCCAATTTACTCTTAAATAATAAAATCGAGCCTGCTTCCACCACTTTCACCGGAAGCCCATTCCATCCTAAATGTTCAATAATTTTAAAAAACGATATGGAAATGCTTTCATTTCTTTTCTGGAAAAAAATGTTCCGATGTCACTGAGATGTGATTTGAAACCGAACATTCTTATCTGAGTGATTACAATAGTAGAAGGGTATATCGAATTATTTGAATAAGTACAAATCAACAAAATTGGAACTGCAGTGTATTGAGAACATTATTTATATACAAGGAGCAAACTAACATTGACAGAGAGTGATAGTGTGTCAAAGGTCCTGCTGTTTAGAACGTCTGGTGCATTGAATAAAGAAATGTATTTTATTTTATATATATATATATTCTTGTATATACATGTAAATTCTTGAGCAAATCTTTCTACGATTGATTTGAATGGACCTGCACGACCCTAACCCTAACTCAGCAATGAAACACTACGGACCACCCGGAACTACCATGGGTTTGTTTGCTCATTGTTTATTTTTGCACTAATATTCAGTTCTTTTGTGCACAACTTTTCTTTTCACCAACTTGTAGAGTGTTTGTGTAATTGGGGCATAACGAATGCATATTTTATGTTTTTGTGCATGATCTGACTCTGTGTGCCTCTGATGCTGCAGCAAACAAGATTTTCATTGCAACCCCAACTCACCATACTTGTGCTCAGTCTGAAGAAGGGTCTCGACCCGAAACGTCACCCATTCCTTCTCTCCCGAGATGCTGCCTGACCTGCTGAGTTACTCCAGCATTTTGTGAATAAATACCTTCGATTTGTACCAGCATCTGCAGTTATTTTCTTATACTTGTGCACATGGCTGTAAACCCAACTTGACTTGATTTGAATATTTTTAGATTCTTTGAAATGGCTGTTATCTTTTATCTTTCTGTCAGTTGTGTTTTTATATTGGTTACTGATGCCAGTCCCTTCTTTTCTATTTCCCAGCAGGACCAGGAAGCCACCTAATTTGCATTAGTGCATGTTTTCAATGTATTATGGATGAAGAGCAGCCCGTACAAATAAGATATCTTATCGTGCACCAGAAAGATAGGAGATTTGGCACTCATCGCCTCCTATTACTGGAAGGATTGATAATTTTGATAGCCACGCCAAGAGCAAGAATCATTTGAGTGTGATATCTATATGATGGCTTTCCAGGAGGTATCATAAATTCCCATGCTAGGTAACTCCCATTTTGAAGTGGAAAATGACTCTGTTTATGAGGAATTTATAGAACACTAGACCAAGTGGACCCGTTGGGCCCAAACCTCCCCTGCATTGGTGCAGCACCCTCTCCTCCCCTCCTCCTCCTCCCCTCCTCCTCCTTCCCTCCTCCCCCCACTTCCCTCCTCCCCTCCTCCCCCCTCCCCTCCCTCCTCCCCTCCTCCCCCCTCCCCTCCCTCCTCCCCCTCCCCTCCCTCCTCCCCACCCCCTCCCCTCCCCTTCCCCTCCCCCTCCCTCCCTCCTCTCCCTCCTCTCCCTCCCACCTCCCCCTACTCTCCCCCTCCCCCTCCCCCACTTACCCTCCCCCACTTCCCCTCCCTCCTTCCCCTTCCCCCTCCATCCCCCTCAACCCCCTTATCCTCCCTCCCTCCCTCCCTCCCTCCTCCCTCCCTCTTTCCCTCCCCCCTCCCTCCCTAGGAGATAGATTTAAACTCTAAAATGTGAATAACTTTAAAAATATAAACGATTTCAATGAAACTTCTTCCATTAGCACCAAAGGGATGACAGTGAGTAAGGTGGGGCAAAAATTGTCACACTATCGTGTACCGTTTTGGCTGTAGTTCAGGAACAAACAAACAAACAAACAAGAGTTTTAGTATATAGATGGAACGTTACAGAACAAGAACAGGCCCACAATGTCTGTGCCAAACATGATATCATGACCATCACTTTTATCTATCTCCACATAACCGATCTGCCTCCATTCCCTGCATATCCATAATTTAGCAAAGGACAAAGTCAGACATGGTAAAATGTGGGCTACAACTTCAGAATTTATACATTTGCAGTGAAATCCCAATGTTCCTCGTGGTTAAGCAAAAATTGAAAGCGTTAGGCAGTCAGCTTCTTCTACGGTGACCTCTGTGCTGCCACATTTGGGACTGTGCTGCCCCACATCATTTGTGCTATTTTTCAGCTTCACTTTTCTATCTTATCACAAAACTTAAGGAGCATAGGTGCAGTGGAACCAGACTGGTTGGGATTCTGTACATCTCTTCAGATTGACCTCCAGCGATCGAAACTCAATTGATCTAATCATATAACCCAGCACCTCATTTACTTCTTTTATTGCCACTTTACATATTTAGACATTGTAAATGACAAAGCTCATAGAAAGGCCGACTTGAGGCAGTAAAACCTGATCAGTAATGTCATCATCTAAAACCCAAATTGGACTTCAAGACTCAGTGCATTATGATTAATCAGGTTTTGTAAATCAGGAGCATTTTTAAGTTATTGTTTAAACAGGTTTCATTGCCTTAATATAAGTCTTTCACAAGTTATATTACATTTATTGTTTATGGTAATTAATTCAGCCACTTTATCCCTTTAAAAAAAAAAGTCTACTTAAATATTGGACCAGAAATTAGTGAATGAGTGTTCGCTGAGATATTGAGATAACTGTCTTACTGCAGCTTTGCCCTTATTTTGCTGAAAATATGTGCTGCTTGCAGCATTAACAGAGCATCTAAGACCTTGCTGACTTGGAACCATTAAAGTACACCTTTCACCAATAAGATTTAAGGATTCAAAAATAACGAATCAAGGAAAGAGTTGAGTTAGAATATGAGGAATCATCATTATATCAGGCAGAGAAGGAGGAGATAGAAAAGGTTAAATTTGTACTTTCAATTTTAGTCAGAGGGTGGTGAATCTGTGGAATTCTTTGCCACAAAAGGCTGTGGAGGCCAAGTCAATGGATATTTTTAAGGCAGAGGTGGATAGATTCTTGAGTAGTATAAGAAAATAACTGCAGATGCTGGTACAAATCGAAGGTATTTATTCACAAAATGCTGGAGTAACTCAGCAGGTCGGGCAGCATCTCAGAAGAGAAGGAATGGGTGACGTTTCGGGTCGAGACCCTTCTTCAGACTCTTGAGTAGTATGGGTGTCAGGCATTATGAGGAGAAGGCAGAAGTTAGGAGAGAGAGATAGATCAGCCATGATTGAATGGTGGAGTCGACTTGATGGGCCTTTTGGCCAAATTCTGCACCTATCACTAATGACCCTATGACCTCATAATTTACGTTTAGCAATCTCACAACATCAAAAAATAGGTTCAATCCTGACCGTTGATGCTGTCAGTGTGGAGTTTGTATGATTTCCTCTGCGTGTCTGGTTTCCTCCTAAGTCCCAAATGTATGGGGTTAGTACATTAATCAGCCATTGTATATTGCTCTTAGGCTGTGGATGAGCAGTAGCATCTGGGGAAAGATGATGGGAACATTCGGAATATAGAATGTGTTCAGTTAGGATGAGGGAACGAATGGGCATTTGATGGCCAATGCCTCCTCAATGGGCCAAAAGGAATGTTTCTGTGCTGCATCAATCTATGAAAATTAAAACCAAAATAAGATTTAGAAATTTGCTGAGTTATTATCTTCAACCTGAAATAATGAGAATTCTCAAATTCTCAAATTCTCAAATTTACTTTTCACTTTCTGGGCATTAAACGTTCTCAAGTTCAAGTTGTTAAAAGGATAGTTACTTTGAAAAACATGACAGCTGCAAAGCATCAAGGGAACAATTTAGACACAAGGAACTGCAGATGCTGATTTTCAGTAAAGGACATAAAGTGCTGGAGTAACTCAGCGAGAGAGGCAGCTTCTCTGGAAAACATGGATAGGTGATTTTTCGGGGCAGAACCCTTCTTCAGACTGATTGTAGTGGGGGGAAGGAGAAAGCTGGGGAAGTGGGGATGGGACAAAATCTGGCAAGTGATAGGTGGATACAGGAGGGGGAGGGGGGGTGGTTGATTGGTAGATGCTTGGACAAAGGCCAAAGATGAAAATATATTGTGTGAGATCAGGATGGAAAAGGCATGAAATGTGAAGCCAGAGGAAAGAATGCAGGTGGAAGGGGATGTTGGGGAAGGGGTATGGGAAAGGGAGAAATAGGTGCACATCTAGATGGGGTGTTGGGAAGAGAGGGGGAATAGGGGAGGGGGTGAGGGGGTGAGGGGGTGAAGGGCCTGTGTGTCTGTAGGTTAGTTGCCTAAAATTAGAGAATTCAATACCAGACCGTTGGGTTGTAAGCTACCCGAGGCACTCAAGAAAACGCTAAACACATCATCTGAGTGAGGGATGTGCTTTTATTGTCACATGTGCGAAGTGCAAACGCACGGTGAAATTATTTTCTTTCAAACAGACCAGTAGAGTATTGCCATGCCCAAGCACATCCCCGATCAGCAGGTAAACAGAAATAGTCCACTCATCCCGCCTGCAAGAGGCGCCATGTTTTGGCGCCATTTTCAAAGTCCAGTCCACGTTTCAGTTGTTATGAGCGTTGCCCATTCCAGGCAAGTCTCAACCTGTTGCTTGCCTCCAGCAGTCACCTTCGATTACCAGCGAACCGATGTCCGTCTCCTCGCCCATGCACCTGCGCCTCCCGCAGCCTAGCTCGAAGGCCCCATAGGCCAGACTCAGGTTCCCTTTCCTCTCTTAGTGGCTCCATCCCGGGCTTCAGGGGACGAGCAGGGGCCGGCTTGGTGGGTTCCCTCCTTCAGGCCACCAGCTCCTATGTGCAGGGGAATGCCTCGGCGGCTATCCCCCGGCAGGCCTCTGTCGGTCATGTCCAGAGTTCAGCCGCAGTGCACTTGCTCGGCAGCTACCCCTGTAGGCCATGGCCCTCTGGTAGTTTCAGCCAGGCGTGGCTGGGAGAACAAAATAACTTGCTCCTGCTCTGTGAAATATCCAAATAAAACCTCAGCTCTATTTAGATTGGTTTGGCAGGTCTAGTTTTAATGCGAGAGGGAGCACCCCAGCAATGTACACCTTCACCCTTGATCTTTAATGAAGTCTTAACTTCAACCATCTCTGTAAAGAAATGTTAATTAAATAGTCTGCAAAACAATGGTCGGCACATAATGTTGGGTCATAGCAGGAACATAGTTAACAAAGAGCAGCCTTCTGATCAAAGATCAATAGTCAATAGTCAATAGTCGTTTATTTGTCGTTTATTTGTCACATACACATAAATGTGTAGTGAAATGAAACATTACCCGCAGTTGAAACACTAAGACCAATAAGAATAATCAATAAAAATGTAATAACACATACAATCATCCACTAACACCAAACAAAAGAAACATCCATCACAGTGAGTCTCCTCCAGTCCCTTCTCACTGTGATGGAAGGCCAGAATGTCTTTTCTCTTCCCTGCCGTCTTCTCCCGAGGTCAGGCTGTTGAACTTGCCACGTCGGGGCGGTCGGGGCTCCCGACATTGGAGCGCCGCGCCGGACGGTGAAAGGTCCGCGGCCTATTTCAGGCCGCGCCGGACGGTGAAAGGTCCGCGGCGGGCCGACCCAAGCCCCGCGATTCGGGGCGGGCGAACACGCTGCCTCTGCCACTGCCGGTGCTCCCGATGTCGGCCCCCACCCAGGGGCCTGCGGGCTTCCGACGTCCACGCGGCCCGCAGCATCCGCAGGCAGCCAGTGCCGCAGGTGGTGAGTCCGGGCCGTGGGCTCTGCGAACCAGAGCCCCAGGTGGTCCCAGGTGCATGGCCGGTGGTAGGCCGCAGCGGGAACGGAGACACGACACAGAAACAAAGGTCGCATCTCCGTTCGGGAGAGAGAATTTTTTACACTTCCCGTTCCCTCCCACCCCCTCCCCCCCACATAACATACAAACACTACACCATATTAAAACTACAATTCATACAAAAACAACAAACAACACAAAAGACAGACGGACTGCAGGCAAGCCGCAGCTGCGATCACATTATTATTACCATTATTACCTATAACATTAACTTGCTGTTCTGATTTAGCTGACAGTGCATCGTAACCATCTTTGTTTTATTTAGTTTAGATTTAAGAATATGTACTAAGGTATAGCAAACAGTATAGTAACATTGGAACAAGAGTCCCCTGACTTTATTATTTCAGATTTAGAATGAGGAAAAGAATGTGACTCGTCAGTCTGCAGTTAATATATTCTGAACATTTTTGTGCTCTTCGGCTCATTATGTATGCAATATGGTAAAACACATTTAAGTGAAAACATTTAGTGTAATAGCTCCAGATCCGTTATTTATGTAAATGGTCTTGGGACTAATTACATCTCTTGGTCTGCATGAATCAGCAGAATTCAAACAACTAGGAAGAAAACAAGTCCTGGATGTCACTGGATAATAGGTGGTGCAGCTGAAAACGTTTTAAAGTGAGTTGTATAAATAGGATACTCAATGATTCGTGATGAGTACCTTAATAATTCACTGTGATGTTCAACATTTGTGGACCATATGGCTGTCTTTATTTGAGGAATGAAATGGAGCAGCCACTGGTTGAGGATTCTGGATGTACAAAATTGTTTAAAAGATTAATAATCATTTATAGTGAGATCTAGTAGAATGTACTGTGGGATGTTGCTAATAAAAAACATAATTATACTAAATCATCCCTGTGCTGGAAAATTAATGAAATTTAGCACATTTGGTGGAAACTGAGGATGATGCTTCATGAGCAATGAATACTGACTAATCTCTTTTATGGTAACTGGAGTGAACTAGGCAGTTTAAAGGCACTGTTTGAAAATGCATGTGACAAGCACTAGTCACATCCAGCCCAGCAAATCTCTGACTCAGTGCTGCTGTGTTAGATTACGTTCTTTTACAGGAATTGTTCCCAGGAACCTGCATCTTAATCATCAGAAATGGTGGAGCCTGTTCATGCATGTCAGTAAATATTAGTTTTGCCTCCTACATAATGTTACAAGCTGGTTAGCAGCAACATTCACTGGGATGTCATCAAACCTTTGGATGACTTGGTTTTGTCATGATTGTGTAACAACTGGTGCTGTTAGTTGCAAAAGCAGTAAGATAGTTCTATATTGCACCATGGGTGTCTTTATGTTGCCATGTTGTAATGATGAGGTGTTATTCCTCAAACTTTCAATGGACTTTGCTGGAATAGTAGAGGAGAACACAGGTAGGTCAGAAGGGCAGTGGGATAGAAAATTAAAGTAGCAAGCAACAGGAAGCTCAGGGTCGATGCTGAACACAGGTGCCCCATGAAGCGTTCACCCATTCTATGTTATTTTTCAACATTTTACCGGAAACGGCATTGTGAATGTCAAATGCTATACATCGCATTGGAAGAACGGAAATGCTGCTTCATCTTGAAAACCTGTTTGAGTGCGTAGATGGTGTGAAGGGAAAGGTAAGGGTGGCACAGAGGTGTAGCGGTAGAGCTGCTGCCTCACACTGCCAGAGACCCTGGTTCCATCCTGACTACGGGTGCTGTGTGTACAGAGTTTGTACGTTCACCCTGTGAACACGTGGGCTTTCTCCAGATGCTCCGGTTTCCTCCCACAATCCAAAGAGGTGCATGTTTGCAGGTTGATTGGCCCTAGTGTGTAGGATGCAAAAGTTGGACAACATGGAACTAGTGTCCGGGTGATCGATGGTCGGCATTGACTTGATGGGCCCAAGGGCCTGTTTCCAGGCTGTATCCCTGAACTAATCTAAAAGGACAGGGAATACATTTCCTGCAGTTGTTCCATTCAGGAACTTCAGGGGACCAACCAAGATGAAGGATTACTGTCTTTTCATTGGGATAGTAAAGGAAAATCTAAGTCACTTCAAATATAAATAGATTTCAGTGTGTATTATTTCAGCTTTAAAAAGAACATCACATGACTTGCAAGCTTTAGTTTGGCAGTCAGTCGCTTTATTCTAAATCACATTAACATTCTAAGAAAAGTTATAATTTCTATCAGCCCTGTGTGACAGAAAATAATGATCTGGCAAGCTGCATGTGACATTAAGTAGACAGAGGGCTTGATTTTCTTGTTATGACATTTACTTCCTGTCATTGAGCCCCCCAGGTTTAAAAGTAACTGGACAAGTACAGTCGGCTTTACTGGTTGTGTGTTCCACGTCTAGCATCAAACATAAAATATCAGCTATTAAAAAATATGTTGTTTTTGGCTCGGACAATTATAGGCAGAATATTTTAAGATTAAACAAATACCAGGATAATTATTCTTGCGTGTCTAGGTTCATAGGGCAATACATATTTTGTATAGTAAATGCTGTGGATACTTGAGTTATTAAACTAAATTTTGTTTAGGTAAACTCTGTAGTAAATAATGCTTCATCAAGTTGCACTAAACGGTTTCATTTACTTTTTATGCACTCGTTGTGCATTAAATTAATGTAATTCTGTTCCCTGTTTTAGGACCATGGCAGGTTGGGACAGGTTTCTTTTATTTGCATTCTTTGGAGGTATGTGTGTGTCATAACTGACGCAATGCTGAGGTGACTGTCGGAACACACCTGCGATAATATTGTTGAACCCACTTGTTAAATTGTTATTCATGCAATTAATGACGTTAAGCCTTCAGATACCTCCATGTGGACTGCGTGATTCTGGTGCTTTTTGTTGCAATAGTCCAGGAAAAGAATGGAAAGTTGATTTAACACTTTGTGATTGTTAACAGCTACTTCAAGCAAGCTTCATTAATTTCCTTACTTCATGTAACAGTGTTATATCCATCCCTTAGCAGTAATAAAACATATTTCATGTTTCATGAACTATTTAATTTTATTGAAAGTGATAGGTAAAATGCCTCCAAGTACACAGTACGTCTGTCATTGATAAAAAAAATAGTGAACGTGTTAAGATTCAGAACTTTATCTGAAAATTCAGAACATTTTGTTTAGTTTAGAGACACAGTGTGGAAGCAGGCCTTTCGACCCACTGAGTCTGCACCGACCAATGATCACCCATACACTAGTTCTATCCTACACACTAGGGATAATTTACAGAGGCCAATTAACCTACAAACCTGTGTATGTTTGGAACGTGGGAGGAAACCGGAGCACCTGGAGAAAACCCACGTGGTCACAGGAAGAGCGTACAAACTCTGTACAGACAGCACCCAAGGTCAGGATCAGACCCGGGTCTCTGGCGCTGTCAGGCAGCAACTCTACCGCCCCAATATTAAACCAAGATCTATCTTTTCCACTGTTGGTAGCACTCCCTGTCATTACTTTCATATGGGTTATCATTAACTAAAATATACATATGAAATAACTCATGGCACACTGTAATCTTTGGCCTGGATTTTACAGTTGTGTAGTTTAATGTTGAAATCCTGATCTCAGTGGAAATGGTTCAGTGCACCATCACAGGCAGCATAGTTTGCAAGCTTCTTCAGTGGACCAAGAGAAATCAATTAACAAGTACCTCCGGGACTAATGGTCTACTTTATTGTAAGATATCCTGAAAATGTTATGTTTTGCAATACTTAATATTAATTAGTTTTGCAAACACCATGACCAGTGAAAATCAATTTACTGTGTATACACTGAAATTCCCTCACATACATACTGAAATTATAACCACATGGGATTGTTCTCTGCTTTAATATACGCACTAACTATAAGAAGGTGTGTAGACACAAGGAACTGCAGATGCTGGTTTACACACAAAATGCTGGAGTAACTCAATAGGTCAGGTAGCCGTAGTTTGAATGTACATGATTAAGAATGATCAATTCTCCTCATTTGTGAATTAGCAGTGTGAGTGATACTTCTCTTAATAACTGTACTAAATTCAATATTGTGTAAAGTTAACTTTGATCATACCAATCAAGAACCAGAGAACATATGTTTAAATTGAGGGGGGCGGGGGGATAGTTTAATAGGAACCTGAAGGGCAACTTTTTTCACACAATGTGTGGTGGATGTATGGAACGAGCTGTCGGAGGGTGTAGTTGAGGCAGGTTCTATTGCAACGTTTAAGAAACGTTTCTTCACCCATACTAACCAAGAATCTATCTATCTCCGCCTTAAAAATATCCACTGACTTTGCCTCCACAGCCTTCTGTGCCAAAAAGTTCTACAGATTCACCACCCTCTGACTAAAGAAATTCCTCCTCATCTCCTTCCGAAAAGAACGGCCTGTAATTCTGAAGCTATGACCTCCAGTCTTAGACTCTCCCACCTTTGGAAACATCCACTCCACATCCACGCCTTTCACTATTCTGTATGTTTCAATGAGGTCCCCCCTCATTCTTTCAAACTCCAGTGAGTACAGGCCCAGTGCCATCAAACGCACAGGACGACAAACTGTCCTTGGATGTACCTTGAAAGTATGAAAGAAAATATGTTTAAATTACATAAGAACATAAAAATAATAAAATCAGGAGTGGACTGGATAGTCCCAAGCCTCATGTCATTCAATAAGATCATTGATAATTTGATTCTTGCCGACTACTACGCTTTCCTTTCTGATCCTCATTCCCCTGCAGTGCAAAAAATCCATCCAAATCAGCCATGACTATACTTAATTAATGTCATTAAACTGGCTTGTGGGACGTTACCTGGCAATAAGTAAAATCCATGCATTTACTTTCTTTTTAATAAATAGTTTCTCTTCGTAAGCCACCATGTTATAATTTATTGGAGCCATAAGTAAAGGATGAAAGACAGTAGCGAGCAAAAAAAAGGAACCACATGACCCACTTTTACGGAGCAGTGAAGAGATGTGTTCCACTCAGTAAGGTTAGGTTTGGCTCAACTGGGGTTTGCAGGGATACGTGAGATTGTTTTCCTAATGTTCCCAGACAGATACTTATTTCTTAGCCAACTGGAAATGATATTAATTCGGGAAGGTATAGTCAAAGTCAAAGTCAAAGTCAATTTTATTGTCAATCCTCAGCCAGTTCACACAGACAGAAAATCGAAATACCGTTTCCCACAATCCCGAGGAACAAAGTGCATAAAACAAAAGGCACAGCAAACAACAATCAACATAAAACATAAAATATAAAATATAGTCACTTCAAATTTTTTTTAAAAAAAAGTGTCTGGTGCTGGATGTGCGTGTGTGTGGGGTGTTAAAGTCCAGGTCCCATAGGGGCAGGGGAGAGAGGAGGAAGGGAGGGGAGAGAGTTCAGCATCCTGACAGCCTGGTGGAAAAAACTGTTCTTTAGTCGGGTGGTGCTTGACCTCAGGCTGCGAAACCTTCTCCCTGAAGGCAGGAGGGTGAAGAGGCTGTTGGAGGGGTGGGAGGGGTCACCCACAATGCTCAATGCTTTGCGGGTGAGGCGGGTGGTGTAAAGGACCAGGAGTGTTGGGAGTGAGGCGCCAGTGATCCTCTCAGCAGTGTTCACTATGCGCTGCAGGGTCTTACGGCTGGAGGCTGTGCAGCTTCCGAACCACACAGTGATGCAGC
Organism: Rhinoraja longicauda; assembly: GCF_053455715.1. Taxonomy (NCBI): domain Eukaryota; kingdom Metazoa; phylum Chordata; class Chondrichthyes; order Rajiformes; family Arhynchobatidae; genus Rhinoraja; species Rhinoraja longicauda. The sequence goes on along the minus strand of NC_135975.1, from coordinate 18,397,199 downwards.
TGCTGAGGATGCTCTCGATGGCACCTCGGTAAAAAGTGTACATGATGGGTGTGGGGGCTCCCGCTCTCTTCAGTTTGCGGAGGAAGTAGAGGCGCTGCTGGGCTTTCTTGGCGATGGACGTGATGTTGTTGCTCCAGGAGAGATCCTCGGTGATGTTCACCCCCAGAAATTTGGTGCTGCTCACCTGCTCCACAGCAGCACCATTGATGGTCAGTGGGTGGGGGTGTTGGGTGTGCGTTCTCCTGAAGTCGACAACAATCTCCTTTGTTTTCTCCACATTCAGGAAGAGATTGTTGTCTGTGCACCACGCGGCCAGCTGGTCCACCTCCTTCCTGTAGTGGGTCTCGTCGTTGTTGCTGATGAGACCCACCACTGTTGTGTCATCCGCAAACTTGACGAAGTGGTTGGAGCTGTAGGTGGGTGTGCAGTCGTGGGTCAGCAAGGTGAAGAGCAGGGGGCTTAGCACACATCCTTGTGGGGCACCCATACTCAGCGTGATGGTGTCCGATGTGTTGCTGCCGACCCGTACGGACTGGGGTCTGGCAGTGAGGAAGTCCAGCAGCCAGTTGCAGAGAAGGGGGCTGAGGCCCAGATTTGTTAGTTTACAAACCAGCTGCTGGGGGATGATGGTGTTAAATGCTGAGCTAAAGTCTATGAACAGCATCCTAACATATGAGTTTTTAGTGTCCAAGTGGGTGAGGGCTGGGTGTAGAGCAGAGGAGATGGCATCCTCAGTGGACCGCTTAGCTCGATATGCAAACTGAAACGGGTCCAGGGAGGGGGGGAGGTTGGATCTGATCTGCTTCATGACCAGCCTCTCGAAGCACTTCATGATGGTTGAAGTCAGCGCTACAGGGCGGTAGTCGTTGAAGCAGGATGGAGAAGACTTCTTGGGCACAGGTATGATGGTGGTTTCTTTGAAGCACAAGGGAACAACAGCCTGGCTCAGGGAGATGTTGAAGATGTCTGTGAGGACATCTGTGAGCTCAGCTGCGCAGTCTTTTAGCACACGACCAGGAATGTTGTCAGGTCCAGAAGCTTTCCGGGTGTTAATCCTTAACAGTGTGCTCCTCACACTGCCTGGAGACAGACAAATAGCCTGGTCGTTGGGGGGAGGAGTTGTTTTCTGCGCAGGTGTGTTGCTCTGAGCTTCAAAGCGTGCGAAGAAGCCGTTGAGGTCGTTCAAGAGAGAGGTGTCACTGTCACAGGTCTGTGGTAAGGGTTTGTAGTCCGTGATAGTCCTAATACCCTTCCACAGGCTCCGTGTGTCTCTGCTGTCACTGAAGTGGGCTGTGATGCGCCGGGTGTAGTGTTGTTTGGCTTTCCTGATGCCACTGGAAAGGTTGGCCCTGGCTGCTCTGAGACCGGCTGGATTGCCCTCTCTGAAGGCAGCGTTGCGGACCCTCAGCAGCCCATGGACCTCCCCTGTCAGCCATGGCTTCTGGTTAGCCCGGATGGTGATGGCTCTGGTGTGGGTCACATCGTCAATGCATTTGGTGATGTAGCCTGTAACTGTCTCTGTGTATTCCTGAATGTTGGTTGTGTTGTTGTATGTTGCTGCCTGCTTGAACATGTCCCAGTCTGTAGTCTCAAAGCAGTTTTGGAGTGCAGCTGTGCTGTCCTCTGACCACACACGTACCTCTTTTGAAACCGGTTTGGTGACTTTCACCCGGGGTCTATATGCTGGTTTCAGCAGAACGGTGAGGTGATCAGAGAGGCCGATGTGGGGGAGGGGGGAAGCCTTGTATGCTCCTTTGATGGTCGTGTAGACAAGGTCCAAGGTGTTGTTTTCTCGTGTTGGGAAATCAACATGCTGGTATACTTTGGGCATGACAGTTTTTAGGTTAGCATGGTTGAAGTCCCCAGCTACGATGAGAAAGCCATCTGGGTGTGCTGTCTGCTGCTCAGAGATGGCCCGGTACAGTTCGCAGAGTGCCTCCTCTCTGTCCTTGTTGTTGGAACTGGGAGGGATGTAAACAGCGACTAACAGGATAGCTGTTAGCTCCCTCGGGAGGTAGAAAGGCCGGCACTTCACAACCATAAACTCCGCCAGCGGTGAACAGTGTTTGTAGACCAACACAGCGTCCCGACACCAAGCATCACTGATGTAAACAATCACACCGCCGCCGCGAGTCTTCCCCCCGCTAACCGTAGCTCTGTCCGATCGGTAGCATGTTAGCCGGTCGAGCTGAACAGCGGAGTCCGGGATGTTGTCATTAAGCCATGTTTCCGTAAAAACGTAAACACAGCATTCCCTCACCTCACGCTGGGTCGACCGGAGAAGTCTTATAGTGTCCATTTTATTGTCCAGTGAGCGTACATTAGCCATTAGCATGCTCGGAATAGCCGGTCTGTGTGGGCTAGCCGCTAGCCTAGCCCGGATGCCTCCGCGCTTACCCCTCTTCTGCTTCCTCTCACACCGCCTGCGGCGTCTCCTTTCCAGCCGGGGGGCAGCACTCGAGGCCAAGGTCGAGGTCAGGCAGAGTATTCTGAGGCCGCTAAGTTCCTCTGCAAGCATAGCGTCCAGTGTTGATGATGTTGTTTTCTTGTCCAGCAAGAACTCACGACTATACTGTCTACTGCTGACTGTCCAGAGTTGTTGAAGTGACAAACATGACGAACTTGATAAAACATTAAAAACACTCGAAAAATCGGGAGAGTGTGGGGCCGCTGCGTCTGCACGCGCTGCGTCTGCACGCGCTGTATAACATCCAACCATACATTTCTCCTGATAAACTGGACTGTTATTTGATCAAATGCAAGTGATATATAATCGTTAGGTGTAAGGAAACGTTGCCTGGGAATACATGAACATGGTGTCTCCCTGCCTCAGGGGGAGATATCAAATCGGCTGTGTCAATTAAGTAAGATTTAAATTACTGTAGTGTATAGCTGCAAAAATATAAGGTGGCAAGTTGATTGAGAAGTATGGTGTAATTAACTGAATCAAAGTTGCTGAAATCTTGAATTATACTTCCTGCCAGAAATCCCCCATTAACTTGACAGAATGCAAATCAAAACTTCAACGCTTTTTAGACGGTACAATTATGAGATGTAAATGTGAACAAGGTCCACAAGCACACCAAGAAACTCCAATGTTTTTTGGGAACTAGTTTTGACAGAGTACGTTTTTACTTGTGCCTGTGTGCAAACCTTGCACCCGAACAGGTAGGCCTAAATGATACTGTATCTTTAATAAGACCAGCAGGTTGCACAGATCAGCATTGCGAGGGTCATTGAGTATAAATAGAGTCATAGATTCATAGAATTATACAGCACAGAAACCGGCCGTTCAGCCCAACTGGTCCATGCTGACCAAGATCCCACATCTAAACTAGTCCCATTTACCTGCATTTGCTTCATATCCCTCTCAATCTTTCCTGTCAATGTACCTGTGCAAATGTCTTTTAATTGTTGTTATTGAGCCTGCCTCAACTAATTCTACTGCCAGCTTGTTCCATACACCTACCAAAGTGACAAAGTTGCTCCTCAGGTTCCTCTTAAATCTTTCCCCTCCCACCTTAAACCTATACCCTCTCATTCTTGGCCAACTACCCAGGGAAAAGACGATGCACATTCACCCAATCTATTTCTCTCATGTTTTAGTATATCTCTATAAGATCGTCCCACAGCCTCCTGCACTCCAAGGAATAAAGTCCTAGCCTGCCCAACCTCTCCCAATAGCTCAGGCCCTTGAATCCTGGCAACATTCTTGTAAATCTTCTCTGCACCCTTTCCAGCTGCAAGGCATCTTTCCTGTAGCAGGGTGACCGAAACTGAACATTGTACTCCAAATGCGGCCTCATCAAGGTATTGTACAACTCTAACTCTGGGCCCAGTCTCCCCAATCTCTCCATCTATGATAACCCTCATCCCAGAGGCAATCTTGTGAACATTCACTTTACTCTGAAAATGTACTTCTTGCGATAAGATGATCAGACCTATGCACAATTTTCCCGATGCAAGGTGACCAGGGCCTTATATAATTAGATATATAATTGTCCTTGAATACTCATGCAATAATAGGTAGTAGACACAAAATGCTGGAGTATCCCAGGGGGACTGGCAGCATCTCTGGATAGAAGGAATGGGTGACGTTTCGAGTCAAGACCCTTCATCAGACTGGAGAAGGACTCAACCCGAAACGTCTGCTCAGTCTGAAGTAGGGTCTCGACATGAAACATCACCCATTCCTTCTCTCCAGAGATGCTGCCTGACCCGCTGAGCTACTCCAGTATTTTATGTTCATCTTCAGTGTAAACTAGCACCTACAATTCCTTCCTACACAACAATAGGCAATGCTTTGCCACCTTGCTGTTCTTGCATGTTAACTTTCAACGATTCATGTGCAAGAGTACTGAGGTCCTTTTCATGTGTAGGAAAATAACTGCAGATGCTGGTACAAATCGAAGGTATCACAAAATGCTGGAGTAACTCAGCAGGTCAGGCAGCATCTAGGAGAGAGGGAATAGGTGACGTTTCGGGTCGAGACCCTTCTTCAACTGATGTTTCCAAGCTAGATTAACTAGATTATTTTTTCCCAGTATTTTTTAAAATGGACCTTCAGGACCAGGATTGGGGTGGCATGGTGGCGCAGTGGGAGAGATGCTGCCTTAAAGTGCCAGAGACCAGTGTTCGATTCTGACTACGGGTGCCGTATGTACGGAGTTTGTAAATTCTCCCCGTGACCTGCGTGGGTTTCTCCTCCCACACTCCAAAAACATACAGGTTTGTAGGTTAATTGGCTTTGGTAAAATTGTAAATTGTCCCTTGTGTGTTGGATGGTGTTAGTATACGGGGTGATTGTTGGCCGGCGTGGACTGGGTGGGCCAAAGGGTCTGTTTCCGTACTTCATCTCTAAAGTCTAACGTGTAAAAGATCTCCTGGTTCATTACAGATACAGGACTCTTCTCTTTCCTTCCATCTCATGCAATAATGCCTCCAATGGAGGGTCCAAAATCCCAGCATGTGCTCTCTCCTTTGGTACCCACACTTAACTACTTCCCAGGTTCAGTCATAAAAAGTCTGCCTCACTAGTCCATCACAAACATCTCCCTGTAATGTTGTGATGTTTGCCACTCATAATATTATCCGCCCCCCACCCCACCTCCCCTTCCACGTTGGCTGGACAATGAGAAACATGATAAGCACTGGTTAGACACTGTAATAATTATAATTAGTAGTTAGTCGGAAACTGGCAGGCTGCCAGGAATAGCTGTATATTGAACTGATGTAGTTTAATTATCTATCACAATCCTTGCAGCCAGAGCACGAGGCTATTAGGCCTGGTTCGTAATGTGTGATATAGCGTCTCGCACTAATGAAGGAATGCTTAGAACATGATGGAATCTACGCAGAATAGAAATTATGTTAAAATAACAATTATACATTCAATATAATATCAGACTTTTTTTTCTCCAAACAAGGGTGGTGGGACAACTTCATCCTTGAGATTTTGACAAATAAGTTGTTCAGAAAACAAATACAAAAATTACAGTTACTAATAGTGGACATTTATTTGGAACATCAATGACAGATTTTGTAACAGAGCAGAAGAGCGTTGAAAGACTTTGCTTCTTCAAGAATTATTCCTCAGGAAGATTTTTACTTAATTTTTATAGTTATACCTTTTTTTTAATTTTCTTATTCTCTCTTTCCAATAGTTTATAGTTTTTTTGGGGTTTTTTTCTTTCTGCTTTATTTTTTATTTTCTCTCTTTAAAAATTTAAAATTTGAGGCTATGTAAGAACTTTGTAACAAATTTGTCTTTTATTTCTATTTGTACATATGCTTTTCAAAAATAAAATTTTTTAAAATTTTTTTTAAAATAAAATAAATAAATAAAATTTTAAAAAAAGAAAGACTTTGCTTCTTCAAGAATTATTCCTCAGGAAGATTTTTACTTAATTTAATTTTTAATATTCTATTTCAATGTTCAGAGTGAGCCTTTCCCAGAGGATCAAGCAGAACAGACTGTAATGATTTGTGCAAATTTACAACAAGCCACCTGAGGAGAGGACATTGCACTGGAATGTCACATGCATTGGCCGAGATTGGAAATGTTTTACCTCAGGCTAAAATATGTCGTGTCACGTACTTATTTACTGCTCATGAGCATTTTTCTAGAGAACACCTCCAAGTAGTCTAGAAAATGACTTTTGGGGTCTGAAGAAGGGTCTCGATCCGAAAAGTCACACATTCCTTCTATCCAGAGATGCTGCCTGTCCCGCCGAGTTACTCCGGCAATAGACAATAGACAATAGGTGCAGGAGTAGGCCATTCAGCCCTTCGAGCCAGCACCGCCATTCAATGCGATCATGGCTGATCACTCTCAATCAGTACCCCGTTCCTGCCTTCTCCCCATACCCCCTCACTCCGCTATCCTTAAGAGCTCTATCCAGCTCTCTCTTGAAAGCATCCAACGAACTGGCCTCCACTGCCTTCTGAGGCAGAGAATTCCACACCTTCACCACCCTCTGACTGAAAAAGTTCTTCCTCATCTCCGTTCTAAATGGCCTACCCCTTATTCTTAAACTGTGGCCCCTTGTTCTGGACTCCCCCAACATTGGGAACATGTTATCTGCCTCTAATGTGTCCAATCCCCTAATTATCTTATATGTTTCAATAAAATCCCCCCTCATCCTTCTAAATTCCAGTGTATACAAGCCCAATCGCTCCAGCCTTTCAACATACGACAGTCCCGCAATTCCGGGCATTTTGTGTCTATCTTCCAGATATTACAGTGCCTCGTTATTCCGCTATTCAGGATAAACTTTAATGCTTTTTTCACGTTCTCGGCTTTTATCTGGCGGTATTTTTTATAAATGGATTCCTGCGAGATGCTCCTGTCACTGGCTGGAATATCTGTAGTCCATCTCTATTGTCACTAAACACATGGCCAGCCTGTCCCCACTTTAGAGTCATCCACATGGCTGTGCATCTGGGCCACACACTGGGCAGGTTGACAGGCTTCATTCCATGCATAAGTATCAACGTCCTAATCACATCAGTATACCAGATAGAGTTTTCACGACAATCTTTGTTCATTCCATATGTGCCTCATTAGCTGAAGTTAATTGCCTATGAATTCAAGCCTGCTCATCAATGGGCAAGACTAATAGCTCTGTAAGTTAACCACAATGCCATTGTACTGCCAAAGGTATGTAGGTAAATAACTGCAGATGCTGGTACAAATGGAAGGTATCACAAAATGCTGGAGTAACTCAGCAGGTCAGGCAGCATCTAGTAGAGAGGGAATGGGTGACCTTTTCTGGTTGAGACCCTTCTTGAGACTGATGTCAGGGGACGGGACAAAGAAAGGATATAGGTGGAGACAGGAAGCCAGTGGGAGAACTGGAAAGGGGGAAATATTTTGCTTGGGCAGCCTACAGCCCAGCGGTATGAACATTGACTTCTCTAACTTTAGATAGTTCCTCTGTCCCTCTCTTCCCCTCCCCTTCCCAGTTCTCCCACTGTCTTCCTGTCTCCACCTATATCTTTTGTTGGTCCCGCCCCACTGACTTCAGTCTGAAGGTCTCGACCTGAAACATCACCCATTCCCTCTCTCCTAGATGCTGCCTGACCTGCTGAGTTACTCCAGCATTTTGTGATACCTTTGTACTGCCAAAGGTGCTTGGTTTCTTGCAATAGTTTCAATACCATACTTAAATCCCTCGGTCTTGGTTTCTCAACCTCCATAACATAATGGAAGTAGTTAGGTAAAATAACCTGTTTTTGTTAACTGCACAAGCCTTTCCGCTCACAAATATCTGAATCTCATTGCTGAAATTATACCATTCCAGGGTTTGAGTAGAATTTCTTATTAATTCTTATAAGGCTTATTTAAACCCACAAAATGATAGGAGATCTTAGAATTCTACACATGAAGTTTAGTCTCGTTTAGAGATAAAGCACAGAAACAGGCCCTTCGGCCCACCAAATCTGTACCGACCAGCGATCCACACACACAGACATTTTCCTACACACACTGGGGGACAATTTACAATTTTACTCTGTCAATTAACCTACAAACCTGGATGTCTTAGGAGTGTGGGAGGAAACCGGAGCACCCGGAGAAAACCCATGCAGGTCACGGGGAGAACGCACAGACTCCGTACAGACAGCACCTGTAGTCAGGATCGAACCCGGTTCTCTGGTGCTGTAAGGCAGCAATTCTACCGCTACGCCAACGTGCTGCAACAAAAAGTTAAAAGCAAAAATTGGGCTTAATGGTAAATTGAGAATTTTTAGGCTAATATTCAATGTATATTTACCCAAATCTTCGGATATAAAATTAAGAATATGCAGCAGATAATGTTCAATTATGTGACTTATTTAACATGTGACCCCCTGCAGTTTTAACAATCTCATAGCTTACGTTGATATTGCGTAAAATAAATAATGTCCAAAACTCATGTGATGCGAATCGGCAATTTAATGGCAGAACTAAAGTAAATTAAACTGCAGGAATTCCTTCAGTGCATTGGACTATGTGATATCCATGGGAGGAAGCCAAATAAAAGATTAACCAGGTTAATACTTTATATGAAAGAGCTGATGTATGTCTTTCTGTTTCCTGTTTATCAAGATATATAAACTAAGAAAAATATTTCCATTCTAGACATTTAACCCTAATTTCTAAATCCATTCATATCCTCTTTGACCAGAAGTAAGTCAGAATCCTTGTGACATTTCTTTTTAAATGATCCAAATATGTTTTCTACGCTGAAAGGACTGTGGAGAGTAAGCTATTCATCTTGCATAACTTTTCCATTGTGTCATTTTACGTCCCTGATTTCTCCTTTTTCATTTAATGCAAAGGTTTATTCTGATTCCCTGCAGCGAGTTTCAAATACGTAGATAAAACATAAATGTGATTTAAAAAGTATAGCTCACTTATCTTTTCTTCATTGTTCATTGATCTAAGAGCAGCTATTTCTCTCTTCCCAATCCCTTTATAATTTTCACCTGTAAGTTGTCACAGTGCTACAATGCTTTATAACTATTGTTTAAGTTTTTTTAACAAATAGCTTATAACTATTATTTATTTTTCACAGCCATATTTTCCTGAATCTACTTGTGCATTCTATGGTTCTGTTTATTATTGTTATAAACCATTTCAAAATCCAGTGTCTAGTGGAGTACCCCAAGGATCTGTGTTGGGTCCACTGTTGTTTGTCATTTACATTAATGATCTAGATGATAGTGTGGCAAATTGGATTAGTAAATATGCAGATGATACTAAGATAGGTGGTGTAGTTAATAATGAAGTAGAGTTTCAAAGTCTACAGAGAGACTTGGGCCTTTTGGAAGGGTGGGCTGAAAGATGGCAGATGGAGTTTAATGCTGATAAGTGTGAGGTGCTGCATTTTGGTAGGACAAATCAAAATAGGACGTACAGGGTAAATGGTAGGGAATTGAGGAATGCAGTGGAACAGAGGGATCTGGGAATAACTGTGCATTGTTCCCTGAAGTGGAATCTCATGTGGATAGGGTGGTGAAGAAGGTGTTTGGTATGCTTGCCTTTATAAATCAGAGCATCGAGTATAGAAGTTGGGATGTAATGTTAAAATTGTACAGGGCATTGGTGAGGCTGAATCTGGAGTTTGGTGTGCAGCTCTGGTCACCAAATTATAGGAAGGATGTCGACAAAATGGAGAGGGTACAGAGGAGATTTACTAGAATGTTGCCTGGGTTTCAGCACTTAAGCTACAGAGAGAGGTTGAACAGGTTGGGTCTTTATTCTTTGGAGCGTAGAAGGTTGAGGGGGGACTTGATAGAGGTTTTTTTAATTTTGAGAGGGACGGACAGAGTTGACGTGGGTAGGCTTTTCCCTTTGAGAGTGGGGAAGATTCCAACAAGGGGACATAGCTTCAGAATTGAGGGACAATAGTTTAGGGGTAACATGAGGGGTAACTTCTTTACTCAGAGGGTGGTGGCTGTATGGAATGGGCTTCCGGTGGAAGTGGTGGAGGCTGGCTCGATTTTATTATTTAAGAGTAAATTGGATAGGTATATGGATAGGAGGGGATTAGAGGGTTATGGTCTGAGTGCAGGTAGATGAGACTAGGTCAGGGAGAATGGTCGGCGTGGACTGGTAGGGCCGAACGGGCCTGTTTCCGTGCTGTAGTTGTTATATGGTTATATGGTTTATAGGCTACTACACCACAATTAATTTTATTTTACCTCAATATTTTCCTATCATCTTCACACAATTTTCTTAAATAGTCTAGTTTAGTTTAATTTACTTTAGAGGTACAGCGCGGAAACAGGCCCTTCAACCCACCAAATCTACGCCGACCAGTGATCCTCGCAAATTAACATTATCCTACACACACTAGGGACAATTTTACATTTATAACAAGCCAATTAACCTACATACCTGTACATCTTTGGAGTGTGGGAGGAAAATGAAGATCCCTTAGAAAACCCACGCAGGTAACACGGGGAGAACTGACAAACTTCGTCCAGACAAGCACCTGTAGTCGGGATCGAACCCGGATCTCAAGTCAAGTCAAGTTTATTTGTCACATACACATAAATGTGCAGTGAAATGAAAGATCACCCACAGTCCAACAATAAGAGCAATAAAAATAAGCAATAACACACACAATCAAACAAAAAGAAACATCCATCACAGTGTGTCTCCTCCAGTTACCTCCTCACTGTGATGGAAGGCCAGAATGTCTTTTCTCTTCCCCTGCCGTTTTCTCCCGCGGTCAGGCTGTTGAAGTTGCCACGTTCCAGGCCACGCCGGACGGTGAAAGATCTCTGGCGCTGTAAGGCAGCAACTCTACCGCTGCGCCACCACGCCACCCAGAATACTCAAATAGCTGCTTTTTTTTTTGTTTAACCTTGTTCCATAATGATACAGCCATCAATTTATATTGTGCTAGTGGCAAAATGTTCCTTTTGATATCTGACATCTTTATAGATTTTTTATTAGAGTCTAGGTGTCTGATGCTTCTGAGAGAGAACTCACTTGCATTGCTAATAAGTGGTCTATTCACCTTCACCTGCTACCTGCATCTTCTGTTGGTTGTTATCGAGGCTATCTTTCATTCATTTTGCATTCAGCAAAAGTAAAAGACTGCTATTTGAAATGTGAATATCTTTGATTCCTTAAAACTAAAATGCTCCTAACTATTTCCCATAAGAGAATGAAGTGAAAGATAATTGGAGGGCACCAGTCAGGTCAGCGAGCATTTGTATAACTAATGGAACGATGGAGGGATAGTCTGAAACATCAACTCTACCTTTGGCTCCTTGGATGCTGTTCGACCTGCCGAGTTCCTCCACTTGTACCTCCTTGCTTGTATTTGCTCCAGATTCCAGCACCTGCAGTCCTTTGGGTCTTCAGAGAATGAAATGGGTCTCGGAGACTTCTGGTCTGCTTATTAATTTATTAATCAGTGAAAATGATTCAACGTTTGCCCTCAAAATTTACCAGAAATATTTGCATTTTTAACTAGATTCAAAATAGATTCTGGAGAATTAGAAAGCCATGAACTTAAACTTCAAGAGATATGCTTAGCGACAATAGATCAGGTAGCGCAGCGGTAGAGTTGCTGCTTTACAGCGAATGCAGTGCCGGAGACTCAGGTTCGATCCTGACTACGGGTGCTGCACTGTAAGGAGTTTGTACGTTCTCCCCGTGACCTGCGTGGGTTTTCTCCGAGATCTTCGGTTTCCTCTCACACTCCAAAGACGTACAGGTATGTAGGTTAATTGACTGGGTAAATGTAAAAAATTGTCCCTAGTGGGTGTAGGATAGTGTTAATGTGCGGGGATCGCTGGGCGGCGCGGACTTGGTGGGCCGAAAAGGCCTGTTTCCGCGCTGTATATATATGATGATGATGATGATGATGATGATCAGTAAATTTAGTTTAGTTTAGTTTAGTTGAGTTTAGTTTAGTTTAGTTTTGTTTAGAGATACAGCGCGGAAACAGGGCCTGCGGCCTACCAAGTCTGCACCGACCAGCGATTCCCGCACATTAACACTAACCTACATTCACTAGGGACAATTTACACGTACATCAAGCCAATTAACCTACCAATCTGTACGTCTTTGGAGTGTGGGAGGAAAATCGAAGATCTTGGAGGAAACCCACACGGTCACGGGGAGAACGTTCAAACTCTGTACTGACAGCATCCGTAGTCGAGATCGAACCCTGGTCTCCGGCGCTGCAAGCGCATTGTAGCAAATCTGCCGCTGCACCACCGTGCGGCCGTAGGTTTATGGAAAGTTACATGAACTGAAATACACTGACAGAAAGTCTGGTAGAAAAAGAATTAATGATAAATATCCAACAGGGATTTGATAAATAATTGAGCAGAACAGTTTTTTAGAAGCATGGGGTAAGAATTTGTGAGTGAAAATCTTTAGATAGCTCTTTCAAAGAGCTGAGTCAGGTATTTTGGGTCAATTGCCAGAGCCAATTGCCCATGAGTTTATAACGCTGTAATGATAAAAACAGGTTTCGACGATTCCAATCAATGACGAAGAAAGCGCACTTCAACCATATAGGATTAAAAATGAAACATTTATTAAAATAAACGATTAAAAAACAATAACATAATGTGTCTCACACGCGCCCCAACTGCACCTCTCGAGCTCCTGATGAGGGCTTGGTCTGGAGAGCTTGAGGGTCCTGGCACCATTCTGGATCTCGGCCTGAGGAGAGGTTCAGTGAGATCACGTGCAGTGCGCTTTCATGTACTCAATAAGCCTGTGCTTCTTCCATATCTACAAACAATGGTCAACTGTGTTTTAAAACTAGCTATCCACCCTAAGACAGAAACTTGAACTCGACTTTCCCTAGGAAGAAAAGTTTGCCTTTTCCTGCTGCTATATGTCCTTGTGGCTGCATGATGTAAGGACTAGATCTTCCAAGTGAGCAAATTATTTTTATAAACACATAATTGAATTCGTAAGCGAGCCTGTTCGCTCAACATAGGGGCTGTTGCCAAACAACGTTTTAGCTGAAAAGCCTGTTTAGCCCTTACATTTGCAAAACAGTTTGAAGAGCTCCAAGTAGCAAAACTTGGGGTAAGTCATACCTTGTTGGAAAACACTCCATTTCATGAAGAGGAGCTGGTACTTAACAAAGTTGATATAATTTATCAAACTTATATTTTTTAAATTCTCTATAGCAGCCATCGCTGCTACCTTTGGCACAACTTGTTGCCTTGCCTAAGCAGTGGTTGGGTTGTGCCTTAATCACTACAGTTTTAGAGTTGATATTGTTGCCACTGTGATGAATTGGTGGACAGGAAAAGTGCAACAGCAATTACTTACATTTCAGAAAGCTTTCAGCATGGTTTCAATCAATGATCAATGGCGAAGGTAAGGAGTCAAATATGGAAGACAAAAATACAACACTGATAGAAATCTAGCTCAAAGACAGAAGACTAAATACAATATCTTTAAGTCAAATACATTAGATATTCAAGGACTGAACTTCATCTGCTTGCTGTTGTTTTTTTTTACTTTCTTCAATGTGATCTTTAAGATTGTCTCAAAATTTGCCCACAGTGTAAAAAAAATTAAAAACAAATAAGAAAAATGAAACAGGATTTGGAAGATACTTTTAGGTAACTGGGCCAAAAATCAATGAATGCAATCCATTATGAATGCAAGTTAAATAAAAACAAATGGGAGAACATGTGAAATGAGTATGAGCTGTGCAACATAAACGAATTTCTTGCTTCAGTCCCAATGTTTAGACTAAAATGAAGAAAAATATATAAATCTTGACAAATTATATTGTTGATGAATTACAATCCCAGGAAAGATGTTTGTCCTTTTGAGCTGTTGATATTGGAAATTTAGGTTAAATAATTAAAAGAAAAAAATAGCTTTTACTTAGTTTCTTTTTAAAAATCCCAGTTTTCTGTACAATTAATGAAATGAGGGTCAGCTGTAGTTACAGTTGTAATGCAGGGAACACAACCCATTAATATGCATTCCATTGTGAAAATGTTCAAATAATCTGTTTTATTGATAATGGTTAAATCCTGTTTCATTTTTCCTTATTATTTAAACCCTGGTTTTTACATAATGAGTAAATTTGGAGACAATCGTACCAAGGGTCACATTCACGAGCACAAATATTGTCCAGTCCCTAAAGAAATGCTCGGGCAATTGAGTTTATTGTTTTAATAACAGTGACATTTCCAGATGATTTTGCTGATGTTGAAGATTATGAAAATTTATCCAAACAAATTGATCGCAAATGATGAATGATAATCATTCCCAGAGACACAAATTAAAAATTAGCTGGAGTGAGGTGGAATCTTACCTCGAATACCTCGGATCAAAAAATTATAATTGCTGAGTATGCTACTTAGGAAGAACATTAAAGTGTAGACTGGATGGACTGAACGGACAAGTGGAAGTGCTTATTTTGGTCTGAGGTTTATTACATGCTCTTTTGCAAGAAAGTCCAACTTTGTAATCGTGTATAGTCTTTTCGTTGACTGGATAGCATGCAACAAAAAAGCTTCCATTGTACCTCAGTGCACGTGACAATGATAAATTAAACTAAACAAAAATAAATTGAAGATATAAACACAAGGATCCTGCCCTGAAAAGTTGCCTATCCGTGCTTGTTTGCTCAAATGTGCATTCCGATTCAGAAATACTGATGCATTTAGCTTCTTCTCTAGTATCCCTTTAAGACTGAGTTCTTATTTCAGAATCCTTCAACATTGTTTATTAACTCATCCAGACTAAAACACCAAAACATGATGTGGTGCCAATTGTACATATTGATGCAATTCCCCATAAATTAGTTTGTGTTTTTCAGATAATGCATTACAAATTAATATGTACAATTGATCCAGTATCCAAGATATTCATTAAAGGCCCATGCACCGTCGCATGTTGTGCTATACACTTTCAATCACAAAGATCTATGAATTTAATTCAATATTTAAAGGATTGTCTTTTTAGAAAGGTTGAAAACAAGGATTCACAAGTATACCCATTGACACAAATGACTGAAGTTGAGCGATCATTTTGAAAGAGTAATAGATTATTTTTTTAAATTTTTTAGGGAAAAGATCAAAATCTTCAATACAAAGTAATAAGAAACTTAAGTAAGAACAAAAAAAACACAAAGTGCTGGAGTAACTCAGGGAGTCAGGTGACATCTCTGGAGAACATGGATAGGCGATGTTCCAGCTTAGGATCATTGTGTCAATGTCTTAACTAAGAACAAAGTTGTCTTTCTATTTGTGAACGTTTATGCAACAAAAAAAATTAAATCAGAAAATCATTAGTTGTGTTACATTTTAATTTCTTTGAAATAGTAGCTGAACTTGCCTGAAACATTGGACAAGTCCTTTGATCTGCTGGCATGTGTCTCAGCCAGCCTATCCCTTGATTGTGTTACCTCAGTGAAGGCCAACAAATTGGACTGGGACATCTGCCTGTGAAGCCTGCCCCAGTTTATAAAACATCCACGTGGAATGAACTTGTGTCACTTGCTTAATACAGACAGAGAACAGCCAAAAAAAATCCAGTCTGTACATTTTCCTTCTCTTTTCCATCAATTTAGCTGTGGCTTAAGGGAGAGCTTTGAAAGAACATGATACAAATAAGCCTGGCATAGATTTATTCAGCTGGTAACTCAATTCTATCTTCACTCGACTTGTGACCTGGGCAGTTCAAAGTTCTGTGTCCTCCAAAGTTGTTTCAAATTAAAGGTGTCAAAGGTCTTTTATTGTCACAGGTACCAATTAAGGCACAGTGATATGCAAATTACCGTACAGCCATACGAAAAAAAAATTTTGGGTCACCACAGAATCTTCCTCTCCTGGTGGTCTCAGAGATTAACATATGTGGGGGAATCAAGAACCAGAGGGCATGTTTTTGGTGAAAGGGGAAAGATTTTATAGAAATCTGAGGGGTAACTTTTCCACGCAAAGAGTGGTGGGTGTATGGAACAAGCTGCCGGAGGAGGTAGTTGAGGCAGGGACTATCACAATGTTTAAGAAACAGGTAGACAAGTACATGGATAGGACAGGTTTAGAGGGATTTGGGCCTAACACAGGCAAGTAGGACTAGTGTAGATGAGACATCTTGGTCAGTGTAGGCAAGTTGGGTCGAAGGGCCTATTTCCACTGTCCTCTATTCTTGGTCAATAGCAATGTCTTTTTTTGTGTTTTACCGCAAATACCTTGAGGCTGGGTTGGATATGGACAATTTTCAATTTATTTAGACTCTGCTCTGCCTCAACTGGCTGACCCAGTCTTGGCCTCCATGCCATTTTCCCACTCACTCCCCATACCCAGAACTCCCTTACAATTCAATTGTCTGTTGATCTTCATCCTGAATATATTCAATGACTCAACCGCCAAAGCTCCCTGGTGACCAAATTCCAAGAATATATCATACTAGACAGGCGTTGACCCATTGGGCCCAAACCTCTCCTGCGGGCCCGGCAACCCTCTGTCCAAACCTCTCCTGCAGGCCCTACAACCCTCCCCCAACTAACAACACTCACCCATTCCATCCCCCCTCAACCCCCATTAAAACTCCCCCGAGGCTGGGGGCGGGCGAGGGGGGAGAGGGAGGCACTCACCTCGGCCCCGGGTGGCCATTGCTGCGGCCAGCAGCAGGAGAGCTCTCCTCAACCCCTCATTGGCCGCCACTCCCGTCACTCGGGCGGATCCCACCCCCCTCCGAGCGGCAAATCTCCCCCAACTGCGCACGCGCAGATATGGTGGCCATCTTACATAAGGCCTGGACCCGTTGGGTTCTATTGTGACGTCGAACACGGAGGTATTACTGCGCAGGCAAGGCTGACGGGCAGGGAGAGTGGAAAAGGGATTTATTGAAGTTTAAAAAGTGATTTTTAAAGTTTAAAAAGTGAATAACTTTTAAAATATAACAACCATTTGAACCGCAGGCCAATGTTGAGTAAGGTGGGCCTAAAATAGTTGCGCTATCGTGTACTGTTTTGGCTGTATTTCGGAAACAAATATATCCACAAACAAATATATCCACATATATACAAGATGAGAGTTTTAGTAATATGTATATAGATGGAATATTTGGCAACTATTGTGTAGGAAGGAACAGCAGATGCTGGTTTACACTAAAGATAGACACAAAATACTGGAGTAACTTAGTGGGTCAGGCAGCATCTCTGGAGAAAAGGAATAGGTGACGTTTTGGGTCGAGACCCTTCTTCAGACTGAAGAAAGGTCTCGACCCGAAACATCACCTATTCCTTCTCTCCAGAGATTTTGGCAACCATTCACTGGTATCCACATCCCAGTATTTGGAGACACAGATAGAAAGTCATGACTGCCAAATATTTGAGGAGACTATGTTTCCTTCTGTTGACAGTATAGATGAGTTGTGTAATCAGACCTAGACTTGATTTCCAACTGAACCTCAACATTGAAAGTATCAGTGAATCTAACACAAGACACAAGATAGGATGCAGTAGGAGACAGGAAGACAATGGGAGAGCTGGGAAGGGGGAGGGGAAAGAGAGGGACAGAGGACTTGTCTGAAGTTGGAGAAGTCAATGTTCATACCACTCGGGTGTAAACTGCCCAAGCGAAATATGAGATGCTGTTCTTCCAATTTGCACTGGGCCTCCATCCCCTCCCCCTTCCCAGCTCTCCCACTGTCTTCCTGTCTCCTACTACATCCTATCTTTGTCCCGCCCCCTCCCCTGACATCAGTCTGAAGAAGGGTCTCGACCCGAAACGTCACCCATTCCTTCTCTCCTGAGATGCTGCCTGACCCGCTGAGTTACTCCAGCATTTTGTGTTTACCTTCAATTTGAACCAGCATCTACAGTTATTTTCCTACACGTCTATGAACAGCTTTTCAAGTTGAGGTTGATAGTAATGTAGTGAGATTCAAGCTGAATGGCACACACAGGTATTAGAGGGGGAATGCTCTTGCAAAGAATGGGTGCGGTTTGCTCAGGCCAAATGGCTTTCTTCTTGTGATTCTGCAGTTTTGTGATTCAGTGATGTATGGAAGCCAGAGTAGATTTAAATCAGCTTAGATTTGTTTAGTTTATTACCACGTGTACTGAGCTACAGTGAAAAGCTTTTGTTGCATGCTAACCAGTCAGCGGAAAGACAATACATGATTACAATCCAGTGGACAGATACATGATAAAGGGATTTTGCACTGTCGAACTGACCTTATGATCAAAGGAAGCCATTAGAGGATGCTGGATCATAGAATGACATGGCATAGGTGGTTGAAGTGGTAAAATAAATCTGAGTTGAATTAATTAAATAACTGTTAGTTAACCGAAGATATGAGTATGTTGCACAGCAATTATAAATGTCCAGTTACATTTTGTCACAATTTAAACATGGATTTTTAAAAATATTTTAAATTGAACACAAATTGCTCTAAATTGTCTGAATGTTCATCTGTGTATAAGAAATTAGCTCACAACAGTGTGCTCGGTGAAAGAAAGACTTCAGCTGACTGATTCACTTTGTCTTTTTTCATGATCTTCTATCTGTGAAAATGAAATCAGACAAGGAGTTTAAAGGAATCTTAAGATCATTAATTTTTTGCACAGCTTCTGTCAGAGCCCAGTGTCACTTTCATCAACCAAATCTGTTTCATTCTATTTTTACACTTGGTTTGAACTGACCTACTTCACGAAGTTGAACAATGAATATTTCTAGATTATGCTTTTGCCTTCTGATTCCAGATTGTGTCTATTTCTGATAGTGGAGACCACGTTCTAATTACCTAAGCAAGCCTTTTTATATCACATTGGGAAATGTCTCTGTCTTCAAATCTCATTGAATCATACGCAATTACAGTGAATGTCTAAAAAGGTACTGCCGTTGCTGGTTTATACCGAAGATAGACACAAAGTGCTGGAGTACCTCAGCGGGACAGGCACTAGAGAAAAAAATGGGTGATATTTTGGGTCAGGATCCTTCTTCAGACCATTGAAAGTCAGTCTGAAGAGGGGTCCTGACCTGAAAAGTCACCCATCCTTTTTCTCCAGAGATGCTGCCTGACCCGCTGAGTTAATCCAGCACTTTGTGTTTATTTGCAGTGAATGTCTGTTGGGTAATATATGGGCTAACAGGCTGCATGCATGTTGGTACATAACAATGAAGAGTTGCTAATCTTCCTTGTCTGGCAGCAGCAGAGGAACACAGCCAGTAGAGCCACTGCTTCAGTGCTCCAGAGCCTGGTTTCAATCCCAATCTCCAGAACTGCCAGTCTGAGTTTGCACATTCTCCGTGACTGAATGGGTTTCCCCTGGGTACTCTGTTTTCTTCCCACATCCCAGCGACATGGAGCTTGTTAGGTTGTTTGGCCACTGTAAAAATTGCCACTAGTTTGTAGATGAATGGTAGAATCTACGGGATTTATGAGTAACTGGGGACAAATTCAGTGGGAGAATAGGATCGCTCTGTGAGCTGGAATAGAATTGAAGGGTGAAATGGCCTCCTGTTACAGAAGTCAAATAACCTACAGGACAGGTTAGAGAGGCTACAGCTAGTGTATCGTGTGCAGGTCTGGTCACCACACTATATGAAGGATGTGATTTCACTGGAGGAAGTGCAGAGGGATTCATTTGGATAGTTGTCCAGGGAATGGAATGTTTCACCTGCAAGGAAGGACTAATAAATTGGGTTTCTTTTCTTTGCAGCAGAAAAGGCTGAGGGGTAGATGGAGGGTCTTCAATCAGAAACAGATGCTGCCTGTGGAAGGAGAATGTTTCCAGCATTTACAGTGTTTATTTTAGATTTTTCAGCATCAACAATGCTTTGATTTCTGGACTATGGGAGGACCTGACTGAGATGCAGAAAAGTATAGGGAGTTATAGGGTGGATAGTAAGAACCTGTTCTCCTTACTGGAAGTACCTATAACCAGAGAGCATATGTTTAAGATAAGGGATAAGAGATACGGGGAAGACATTTTTCACCCAGATGATGCCTGAAATTTGTAACACTGCCTGATGGAGTGGTGGAGGTAGCTATGCTCACAATGTTTAAGCAAAATTCAGATGAGCACCTACAACACCATGGCACAGATCACATGCTGGCCAACAGGATGAGTAAAGGTGGGTACGCGTGGTCCCCGCAGACATAGTGGGGCTCACCTTTACCGTACTTCTCTTTGTCAGACTCTATGAAGACTGGATAGATAAGACTGAAGCAAAGGAAAGGCCGTCACATTGACTTGGACGTTGAAGGGATTGCTGTGGCGAAGGATGGCGAGATAACCAAGCAATGATATCAAGAGAGGATGAAGTCAACTAAGACAGGCTGATCACAATCCCAACACCAGGAATGTTACTTGTGACGTTCCTGAAACTTGTCAACTGATCTGAAGCCCTCTGATCTAAGAGTCACAATACATTTGTGACGTTTGCGAGGATGTTGCCAGGACTAGAGGGTCTGAGCTATAGGCAGAGGTTGAGTAGGCTGGACCTCTATTCCTTGGAGCGCAGGAGAATGAGGGGTAATCTTATCAAGGTGTATGAGAGGTATAGATTGGGTAGATGCACAGAGTCCTGTGCCCAGAGTAGGTGAACCGAGGAGCAGAGGACATGGGTTTAAGGTGAAGGGGAAAAGATTTAATAGGAATCTGAGGGGTAACTTTTTCACACAAAGGGTGGTGGGTGTATGGAACAAGCTGCCAGAGGAGGTAGTTGAGGCAGGGACTATCCCATCATTTAAGAAGCAGTTAGACAGATAGATGGGTAGGCAGGATTGGAGGGATATGGACCAAATGCTGGCAGGTGGGACAAGTGCAGCTGGGACACGTTGGCCGGTGTGGGAAAGTTGGGCCGAAGGGCCTGTTTCCACACTGTATCACTCTATGACTCTATGACATTTAGATCCAGTTGTGGGCATCAATACACACCATGATTTTGGCAAGGAAATGGGAACTGGAAACAATTAAGTAACTCAGGCATATTATTTTAGGGGCTAAAGGTGGTTTTAAAAGGTAAAAGGGAGAGAATATAACATGAGCATTCAAAGCTTTAGTCAGAACAAAGCCAAAACAGTATTAAATAAATATTTGAACCTTCAGTATAATGTCAATGAACCTTAATTGGTAACTCTATTTTCCTGAGTTTTTCCAGTAATATTGTTTTATTGTTGTTTCAGATTTCTAGTATCGGTGATGTTTTACTTCTGCAAGAGAGTATGGACAGGGTTTTACAGTGA
The DNA here is from genome assembly GCF_053455715.1 of Rhinoraja longicauda. Classification (NCBI taxonomy): domain Eukaryota; kingdom Metazoa; phylum Chordata; class Chondrichthyes; order Rajiformes; family Arhynchobatidae; genus Rhinoraja; species Rhinoraja longicauda. Next base: position 18,376,009 of record NC_135975.1, on the reverse strand, counting down.
AGTGTGTTCAGAATAAGGAAGAGAGGATGGGATCCATGCTTTCCCAGTGGTACGATAGAGGGAGGTCCAGAGGAAAGGCTTGGCTGGATGGCTGAGGGCCACAAAACAAAGTTGCAGAAGCCACCCATCAAATGGCTTCCAGCTCAGAGGTGTAATCCGCAATCTCCTCACTCTATTATGTGACCAAAATTGAAACTGAAAACCATTTCTCAACGTAACACATTTTCTCATCCAACTTGTAAATAAGCAATTTTAATTCTTTATTAAAATGGGAATTATCGTGACTTGTATCAGTGTAAGTACCTAAAGTAGCAGTGTGATTACGATAGTCCTTTTCTGCAAAAGAGCTATCATATTTTTGGTGTTGGGATTGTGATCACCCTGTCTTAGTTGACTTCATCCTCTCTTGATATCATTGCTTGGTTATCTCGCCATCCTTCGCTCATGTTATATCCTCTCCCTTTTACCTTTTTGTGATTTGTGATCTTTTGGTGCAGATGATGGCAATAACAGTTCACTATTTAGAAAAACTGCATTTCATTTCCAAACTTTAAACTTCTGGAATAGAAAAGTTTTACTCCATAAGTGAATAGGATGTTCTAGTATACAGATTATTCTCTTTCCAGGAACTGACTGTTCCAGTGCTCTAAGTAGTTCCTTTCATCATGGTGAGTACAAAGAACTTAAACATTAATCACTGAAGCTGATCAAACCAATTCTTCATGATTCAGTCCTTGGCTGTATCATTTAATATTTGTTGGATTATCTCAATCGTAAGCTTCCCTGCAGAATGTAAATTTAAGTGGCAAACAAAAATATAAGTAGAAAGTTATCTGTCAAATACTAAAATAAGATAGTATTGCACTGACAAAAGTTGGCTTAATAGTTTTAATTTTTTTAGTTTGGAGATACAGTGCGAAAACTGTCCCTTCGGCCCACCAAGTCCGCACTGACCAGCGACCCCCTCACACTTACACTCTCCTGCACACCAAGGACAATTTTACAATTATACCGAGCTAATTAGCCTACAAACCTGCACGTTTTTGGAATATGGGAGGAAACCGGAGCACAGAGAGAAAATATACTTTGTTTTTTTTAATCACAACAAATAGAGCAAGAGCTGCCTGTTTGCTCTCATGATCAAGTCTTCTCCAAATTGCCACAACAATCATAAGCACAGGAAGTAATAATAGGTCACATGGTGGTAACTTTAAAGTAGCTACTATTGTACACAATCAATAACTTGATCAGTCAGGTAGCCTTTCTTGATTAGTATGGCTGTGTAGCGACCATAGAGATGGGTCCTGGGAGTCGAACCCTCAGATTGGCCAGCAAGGTCACGTTTGGGTGCGACCATAGGGATTGGTTCAGGGAGTTGAGCCCGCTGATTGGACAGCGTCGTCACGTGTGGTTTTGGCGCCCAAAACCAGTTAGTTAGGAGACTTCTTCGAAGTGAACAGTTAGAATTAATGGTTGTCTGTAATCTCGTTCGTTATACTTTGTGATCGAATATTGCTGTCGCAATAAACTTCTTCAACAAAGAACGAGCCTCCAGACTCGCCATAGCTGTCAGGGGTTATGGGGAGAAGGCAGGAGAAAGGAGTTGAGAGGGAGAGATAGATCAACCATGATTGAACGGTGGAGCAGACTTGATGGGCCAAATGGCCTAATTCTGTTCCGACAAATTATGAACTTGTATATTATGAGAGACAATCGATTGCAGATACTGGAATCTGAAGCAGAAGGTAAATTGCTGGAAGAATTCAGCAGGTCAAGCAACCTATGTGGTGGCAAAGGGATGGCCAAAGAAATCCAAGTCAAAATTTTGTTTCAGAACATTTATTTAACATGTGTAAAGTAGAAATTTACTTGAGGATATAATTGTTACATGTAATGTTATGGTCCAAATGCTTAATTTGTTCATATCAAAAAATTCAACTCTGCAACTTTCACATTCATGTTAAATGGGTTACTGTATCCTTTAAACAGCAAAGAAAGGAATTTGCTGCAAGCATTTATAATGCTTGTACAGTCATATTGCTCATACTAACTTCTCCCCTTTCAGTTACAATACAAGCTATGTGACATGTTGCCAATAATTTTCTGGGGTTGCAATTATAAACATTTTCTGGCTTAAATCTAACCTCAAGGCTTCAAACCTCATTTGTTGTACATCCAAGTTAATGTAGCTCAAATTATTCAATTTTTGCTTAGTTTTTAGTTTCGTTTAGAGATACAATGTGGAAACAGGCTCTTCGGCCCACTGAGTCCGCACTGACCAGCTATACCTATACATCAACACTATCCTACATGCACACAATGCGCGGCACGGTGGCGCAGCGGTAGAGTTGCTGCTTTACAGCGAATGCAGCGCCGGAGACTCAGGTTCAATCCTGACTACGGGTGCTGCACTGTAAGGAGTTTGTACGTTCTCCCCGTGACCTGCGTGGGTTTACTCCGAGATCTTCGGTTTCCTCCCACACTCCAAAGACGTACAGGTATGTAGGTTAATTGGCTGGGTAAATGTAAAAATTGTCCCTAGTGGGTGTAGGATAGTGTTAATGTACGGGGATCGCTGGGCGGCACGGACTTGGAGGGCCGAAAAGGCCTGTTTCCGGCTGTATGTATATGATGATATATGATGATGATAATAGGGACAATTTTACAATTTACACTTATACCAGCCAATTAACCTACAAGCCTGTATATCTTTGGAGTGTGGGAGGAATCTGAAGTCACGGGGAGAACGTACAAACTCCATATTGTCAACACCCATAGTCGGGATCGAACCTGGGTCTCGGGCGCTGCAAGCACTGTAAGGCAGCAACTCTACCGCTGCGCCACCGTGCCTTGTTATTTTCACAAATTTATGCACGTCATTAGTGGATAGCCTCCTGAACCAATCCATGCATTAAAACAATATGAAATTCTTCTTGTCCTTACTTATAATGTTGATTAGTTGGCTCAAGTTTAACTTCAACATTATTCCATGTTTTAGATAAACTATTTATTTTATTGATATCTTCAAACAGCTTCTTCCACATCTTTCTATGCCCTCGAGAGTAAACAGTTTATATATTTCAGTTTTAATTACAGAGCCGAGAGTAACACAACAGGTACACCAATGACCCTGTGATTAAATAATGCACATAGAGGATTAGTTGGAATATGCAAAAAAAATCAAATAAATAAATTATGAAGAAGGGCCTCGATCCGAATGTCACGCATTCCTTCTCTCCAGAGATGCTGCCTGTCCCACTGAGTTAGTCCAGCGTTTTGTGTCGACCAAATGAATTATGAAATTCTATTTTCTGAGAACTGAGATCAAAATCAGAAAAATCAGGTTTACTGTCATTTGCAGTTTCTAAAAAAAATGCATTATTACATTTCAAAATTAAAACTCTACATTTAATTAACTTTTGAACCAACGTCTTTTTCCAATGAAAGGAAAATGCATTCAGATAAATAGCTCCCATTGACATTAGCAGATTTTGAAATTAGAAATGTATACTGATCATCACCATCAAAGCAAATGTTGGCTTCGTTGATAAATGTTGGCTTCATGATAAATGTCTCAATTTTTTTAACGTAAAAATCATTTATTTTATCATGGTATACGCTGAGTGTTTAGGTAAGAACGTCACTAAACGCAAGTGATCTTCAACCCTTTCATTCTATATTCAGCAAATGTCACTTTGTAAGGTCACTTTGTTCTATAGACAATAGACAATAGACAATAGGTGCAGGAGTAGGCCATTCGGCCCTTCGAGCCAGCACCGCCATTCAATGTGATCATGGCTGATCATTCTCAATCAGTACCCCGTTCCTGCTTTCTCCCCATACCCCCTGACTCCGCTATCCTCAAGAGCTCTATCTAGCTCTCTCTTGAATGTATTCAGAAAATTGGCCTCCACTGCCCTCTGAGGCAGAGAATTCCACAGATTCACAACTCTCTGACTAAAAAAGTTTTTCCTCATCTCTGTTCTAAATGGCCTACCCCTTATTCTTAAACTGTGGCCCCTGGTTCTGGACTCCCCCAACATTGGGAACATGTTTCCTGCCTCTAACATGTCCAACCCCTTAATAATCTTATACGTTTCGATAAGATCCCCTCTCATCCTTCTAAATTCCAGTGTATACAAACCTAGTCGCTCCAATCTTTCAACATATGACAGTCCCGCCATTCTGGATTCTTTTATATCTTTCAACTCTCACCAGAAAAGTTGGGGATAATGGGAATATTTATCTTGTAGGGTTTGTGGACTTTATTTGTTAAAGTGGGTGTCACTTTTACAATGGTAAGTACACTTCAGAAGAAGTTAATTTGTAGTTAAGTAGCTTTCGAGCAACCTGAAGTAATGAAAAGTGCAATCTCATTAGACCATAGAACAGCACAGCACAAGAACAAGGCCTTCAGCCACCATGTCTGCATTGACCATGATGACATTCTCAAATAATCCCATCTACATGCAAATGGTTTATTTTCCTCTATTCCCTGCTTGATCATGTGTCTGTCTAAATGTCTCTTAAACGTCACCATCACATCTTCTTCAGCCACCTTCCATGGTTGCATATTCCAGGCACCTATCACCCTTCGTGGGGAAAAAAACTTGCCATACACATCTCCTTTCAACTTTCTTCCACTCACCTAAACCTATGTGCTTTGGTATTTGACATTTTACCATGAAGCCCAATCTCCTCTATTTGTGCATTATACTTTTGACCGTTTCCAACATTATAATTTCTATTCCATAAGCTTTTATTATTTATGTTCTCATCTTCTATGTCGATTTGGGTTTTTTACTCCGGTTAATATTTACTTCAGAACAATCAACCCCCCTCTTTCTTTTCCCCATGAACCAACAACCACTCCTTCTGCCATCCATGGTTACTTCCGCCAGTTCCCATTCTAGACTCTTCCATCTTGCCATCTCCTTTCCTCCAATTAATTTCACTGTTAAAACCCATCTCTTGAGCCAAGCCATTAAGTCATTCCTTGTAATATCTTTCATTGACTTGAATATAGACACAAAATGCTGGAGTAACACAGGCAGCATCTCTGGAGGGAAAGAATGGGTGACGTTTCAGGTCGATACTCTTCTTTAGCCTTTCATTGGCTTGACACAGATAATTATCTGAGTTTCTTTCTGTAAAGCAATGGGGTATTTCTCTCTATTAAAAGACTGTATTAGAATCATGGTAATCGTTAATGAACTGTTTATTGAAATTATGGCTTTTTTTATATCAGGCAATGTATTACTTTTGCTCTCTGGAAAATTGGTCTAACAGTTCAGCTATGTTCATAACATTGAGCTATGTTCTAAGATAATGCAAAAGATTCAGAGCTGCAAGAGTAAGAACAGAAAAATCCACATAAAAACTGGTAATAATAGCATAGAATTGACTACCATGCTTATCAAATATTCCCACTTTGTCCAATGTTAGAGCAAAACCATCGTCAAACCTTTCCGATATTTTATCTTTATCATTTACTTCATATAATTAGTCTTTACAATGCTTAGGTCCTTGCCTCTTTTATGTACATCAAAATGTTTGTGACCATCTTGTTAGTAGGTGCAGTTCGACAATGTATGGGAGTACCTTAAAACACTAACCATTGGTAAATTGCATCCTGTTCTCAGTATGGTATCATATTTAATGGGAAAACCATCGTAAGGAATTTTGTTAAGTTGTAAAGAAAATAGCTGCAACCCCAAATGAGAGGGAATCAAAGACAATCTATTGGAGGAACTCAGCAGGTCAGGCAGCATCTACGGAGAGAATCACAAAGTCGATGGAGGTGAGAACAGCTAACCAAGACCTGGTCAACACGGAGTATTTAGGAATAAGGCAAGATTGAAGGATGTGAAGCCAGATATATTCTTGAGAGTTTAATGAAGACATGAGCACCATTTAACAGGGTAAAAAGACATTGAGTGCATAAAAGCAGGAATCAAGGATGTTGGAACTGAAAGGTTTTCAGATGGTAGAAAGATAAAAGGCATTCTTTTTGGTTTAGATTTAGCTTTAGGTTTATTATTGTCATGTGTGCTGAGCGACAGTGAAAAGCTGTGTTTTGCATGCTATCCAATCTGATCAGATTATACTAGACATAAATACAATCAAGCCAAACTCAAGTACAATGGGTAGAGCAAAGTACACGATACCTGATATTGAATATGGTTTTCAGAACTGTGCCGTAACAGTTCCAGGGACAAAGTCCAATGTGCGCAATGAGGGAAAAGAAAGTCAGACTGTACTCTGGCTTATGGAAGGACTGTTTAGAAACATGATAACACAGGGGCAGAAGCAGTTCCTGAGTCTGGTGGTGTGTGCTTTCAAGCTTCTGTACCTCCTGCCCAACAGGAGTGGGGAGAAGAAGGCAGCCTGAAGTGTAGATGGAGTCAATGGGGGGGGGGAGATGGGTCTTCTGAGAACATTTGCATCTTAAGAGTCAGAAACATTCTAGATTAGAGTAAAAATACTTTTGTTACATAGAATGTATCTATACCAAGCAGCAGTACAGATTCCTTTGGCAAAATGATTAATTCTGAAAGTTATCTTCAGCCATAAGTAACAGATCAACTATCACCCCTGCATGGAACTTAAAAGATAGAACAGTACAACAAAGGAACAGTGCCTTCGCCCCACAATATATGAGCCGAACCTGATGCTGAGATATACTCATCTCATCTGCCTGTACATGATCCATATCCCTCAATTCCCTGCATATTCATGTGTCTATCTGAAAGCCCCTTAAATGTCACTGTCATATCTGCCTCCACTACTACCCCAGGCAGCACTTACCCACCACTCTCTGCCACAAAAAGTCAGTGTTAAAAAACATCTCCTTTAAACTTTGCCGGTCTCACCTTAAAATGGCAAATGTGACATATTTCCAGAAGGATTATTCTCCTGCGCCAATGGTCACATTCCAGATGCTCTGAGCACGTCAGTCTTCTACTGGATTAATAAATAGCAACCTGGCCAGACAAACACGTTTCCATAAAACGTATGACTTGAGGCAGTTTTTAGATTAAAAGTAGACATCCGCTGAGTGAGATGTGGATGATTTACCGAGCAGTTAATTACCAAAATCCTCAGCTGATAGAAAGGTGTGTTTCTGACATTCGCAGTTTTTCTTTTCAGCCGACCAAACTCAAATATTTCTTCAAACATGTGCCATTATTTCTGGAGAAATGAGTCTGAAGAAGGGTTGCGAAGCAAAGCGTCGCGGTGGCGCAGCGGTAGAGTTGCTGCCTTACAGCAAATGCAGCGCCGGAGACATGGGTTCGATTCCGACTACGGGTGCTGTCTGTAGGGAGTTTGTGCGTTCTCCCCTTGACCTGCGTGGGTTTTCTCCGAGATCTTCGGTTTCCTCCCACACTCCAAAGACGTACAGGTATGTAGGTTAATTGGCTTGGTGAATTAAAAATTGTCCCTAGTGGGTATAGGATATTATTAATGTGTGCAGGGATCGCTGGTCGGCGCGGACCCGGTGGACTGAATTGGCCTGTTTCCGCACTGTATCTCTAAACCAAATTAAACTAAACATATCCATATTCTCCCAACCCATTGGGTTACTCCAGCAGTTTCCAGGTAAATCAAGACCAATTCAGTCTGCAGATGTACTGCATTCATTTTATTGACGGCACAGAGGTATGTTGGTGATGTTCTCATTGCTGCCTGAGATCTTGTCTGGGCAAGATGTTTTTACAGTGGTTTGACTGAAAAACATTTCATACCATTCTGTCACTGCTGCTCAGCATTCCATTCACTGTGGGGGGTTTTGGCCCATTGACTGCAAATGTACATACAAAGTCTGGATATTTATGCCTTCACTGTGTGTAACATCAATTTAAGGGCAGTATGTCATGTCCCAGACATATTTTGAATAAATAAAACATATTCTGATTCACCTCAGCAGGTGCACTCATTTTGTTAAATGCTGGAGCTCGACCTGTTGTGTTGACAGAGTCATACAGGCTCTTCAGCCCAACAGCTCCATGCCGACCATCAAGGACCCATTTACACTACTCCCATTTACTCTGTCTACATTGTAATTCACCTCCGCAGACCAACTTCCCCTCCCCTCCCACCTCCCCCACCAGATGTATCACGCACTAACACGTCAGGGGCAATCAACAACGGCCAATTAATCTACAAATCAGCATGTCGTCGGGGAGTGGGTGGAAACTAGAGCACGGAGGAAATTCATGCAGCCACAGGGGGGATGTGCAGACTCCACAAAGTATTGAACCTGGGTAGCTGGAGATGCGAGGCAACAGCAATGCTAACACCTTGGGGTTAATCTGCGTATCTCAACCAAAATGTTGCCCTTGATAAGGGGATAATTGAGGAGATGATGAAAGGCTAGTTCACAAAATAAGGTAATAAGGAATATCTTCAAAGAGGTAAAAGATGTTGTTAAGTTTAGCAAAGAACTTCCTGTCCATTCCGTAGCTTCCAAATCGAAAAATTATTCTGGAGTAACTTATGGTAAGTTGTAAATTATTTCTACTGGACTCGGAAAACCACAAGGACCCAACATGGGTTGTTACCAGGACTTTCATCAAAGGAGGCTTTTAATCTCTGGAAGAAAATTAATTTTAAATGCAATGTGTTGATGCTTCTCCCGATATTCAAGAGGAATCATTGACGCTAAATGAATTTAATCCATTGCGGATATTGATTGAATGATGCAGCATCTAAACAGGCTCCTTCGGCCCACTGAGTCCATGCCGACTATTGATCACCCATCCGTTCACCCTAGTTCTTTGTTATTCCACTTTCGCATCCACTTCCCACACATTCACACACTCAGGGCAATCTACAGAGGCCGATTAACCTACAAACTCGCATGTCTTTAGGATGTGAGAGGAAACTGGAGCAGCCGGTCGAATCCTCCATCTACAGGGAAGATGTGCAAACACCACACAGAGAACACCCATGGTCAGGATCAGACCCGGATCTGCAGTGCTGTGAGGCAGCAGCTCTATCAGCAACACCACAGTGCCACCCCTAATGTTCAAGAAAATGCTCGACTGGGCTGGAACATACAAGAAATGCCAGGACAGATATAAGTCCTGAGTTCAGTCAGGTAAATATCATCTGCACAAAACATTTCTCTCTCAAACAGCCCATCAGAGGAGCAGCACTGCGGAGGAATCCATCCATTGTCTCGGCACTGGGTTAGACAGAGTGCAGGAATATTATATCTTGCAAGCCACCCACCCATTTAAAATCAGGACCCCATGTACCAGTTAGCAGAGAATTGATCTGCAGAGGGAAAATCTGTACCTGCTTAAAGGCAAATGGCTGTAAATGCAACTACCAAATAGTGCATGGAATAATGCATAATGCATGGAATTCCACTACTCAAAAAAATTAGACTCTTCTCAGCAGCAACACAAAACTCAAAAGGATTTCATTACTTTGTGCCGATTATTTCTTTATGTTATGTTCTGGAATGAAGACATCAGTGTTGATGCCACTATTTATTACCTATCAGTACTTGCCTTTCGCACGATAGTGGTGAACTGCTTTCTGCCACCTTGCAGTCCGTTTGAGGGAGGTACTCTCACAATGCTGCTGAGGGGGGAGTTGAAAGATATTGACCCAGCAAACAAATGCAGGATTAGCAATACATTTCCAAGACAGGATGCGACTTGGACGGGCGAATGCAACGAATAATGCTTGAGTCTGTACTCTTAAGCTGCACTGAGAAATGGCATGGATATACTGTCCTTTTGGCCTACTGATCTGAGGAGCCATCTGCTCAGATGAATTTTAAATATCTCATGGGACATTTTGCAGAGCACTGTTCTTCGGGAGCTTTGGAGAATAGTCATCCCAGCCAATATTTCCAATACAAATGAATTGATTGTTAATTTTATCACAGGTTTTAGGCCAGGGCTGAATGCTGAATGCCGAGAGTCAACATACATAGCAATCATTACTTCAAAATCAGCCATTGTGTCAGGTGTTTTAAAATCATTCTAAAACATGGAAATCAAAAACAAATTTCTTGAATCCTCTGATTTGTTGCATGGCATTGCATTGCATTAAAAATTAGTTGCCTTAGAATTAATTTGAAAATGAAAACTGTGTGAAGACAAATAAATGATTTGATACACACACTTTGAGGAATTCTTCAAATATCATTCTGTTTACATGTTGTCATCTTAGGCTGGCTGCAGGGTGTTATTTTAATGACAGGAATTGGCAGTTCAGTCCAGACTTTGATGACATGAGGAATTTTTAATTACTACTCAGATAATAATAACAATATTTTGCAGAAAGGCGTGCAATATCATTCTTCACTTTACTCCCATAATAAATCAGCTAATCACCTTTGACAAGCCAAACAATAGTATGTATGTTTTACAAACTTCATCAGTTTTTCACACGCTGCATTTTGTTTGCTATATAACAATGACTATTTTAACATAGTTTCTCATGTTATCATGGTTGCACAGAGATATGCTTCACAGCCAAACCTCCGGCAGTGAAAATGAGTTATCATAAGAATTTGAGGTAGAATCGAGGACTCTATTTCATTACCAGCCATCCAACGCAAAGAAGTGCTGACTTTCTGTCAGTCGCACATTAACTGCTAAACATCTATGAGAAAGTAAAGTTCATCTTTATACCAAAGATAGATACAAGGTGCTGGAGTAACTCAGTGAGTCAGGCAGCACCTCTGTTGCAGCTTCATGTTCCTGAAGAAGTGTCCTGACCTGAAATGTCACCCATCCTTTTTCTCCAGAGATGCTGCCTGGCCCGTTGAGTTACTCTAGCACGTTGTGTCAATGAAAACGTGTTTGTTTTACTGGAATGAATGGATAGTTTAAATATTGTTCTGATGTATGATTCTGGTGTTAATTTATGAAATAATTTAAATGTATTCTTAAACAATATCTTATACAATACGATTTCAAGTTTCATGCTATATCCTACAACAAAAAAAAAATCTTCTTTTATAGAAGCCTAAGACTGAATATATTGTCTACCATTGGCCTGCACCAACTCTAAGGAATACCACTGTAACATTAATTGAAATCAGGTTCTATTTTAAATTTCAATTCAGTTAAAACAGGACCTTGATTCAAGTCATTCATTTAATCACAAGAGCAGATTAACAGTGATAATTCACTCTGATGTGTTATGTGTATGTGTTATTGGGTCATAAAAATTCCTGGGTCAAGATAATTTGGGAAAAGATCTTGATATTTAATTCCTACATTTTATTATTACTGCTTTCCTTTATATTGTCTTGCAACATACTCCATATGTTAATCCAGTAAACATTATCTGAAACATTTATAAATAAGCATAAATAATATTTCAGGCAGGGATATGCACAGGACATTAAGTATGCAGTTTACTGGCAGAGCACATTCTCCTGTCCTTCATAGGATGAACATCAGCCCATGCAACACCATAACCACATTTTGTACATTTTTGAATGATTATTGTGGGGTTGTCTGTGAACAGCTGCTACCCCAATCCCCTTCATGACAATGAAGGCCAGGGAGTAGATGTTGTCTATATGGACTTTGTTAAGGCCTTGGACAATGTCCTGTATGATAGGCTGGTGCAGAACATTAGATGAACTTGCCAATTGGATAGAAAATAGTCTTGATCCTCTGAGTAAAAGAGTAATTGTGGAGGGTTGATGTTCAGATTGGAGATCTGTGACCAGCTGTAGACCGCAGTAATCGGTGCTGTGCCCCTATTGTCCATCATCTATAGTAACGATTTGGATTAGAATGTAGCTGGCATGATCAATAAATTTTTGCGGATAACATCCACTTCAGCAGTATCGTGAACTGTGAAGAAGGTTATCTAAGATTACAACTGAATCTAGATGAACTGAAGAAATGGTCTAAGGAAGGGCAGATGGAATTTAACTCAGACAACTGCAAGGTTTTGCAATTTATCAAGTTAAATAAGTGCTGGACTTACATAGTAAACGGCAGGGACCTGGGAGAGTTGTAGAATAGAGAGATCTCAGGGTACCCGTACATAGTTCCCTAAAAGTGGTGACGCAGATGGACAGGATGGTGAGAAAGACATTTTGATGTTCGTATTTATTGATCAAGGCAATGAGTAAAGGGGTTGGAGCGTCATGATGTAACTGTACAAGTCGTTGGTGAGACCAGGCTTGGAGTATTATGCATAATTCTGTCTGCTCAGCCAAACGAAGGGTCTTATTAGCTAAAAAGGATGCTGAAAAGATTCACAAGGATATCACTGGGCCTCGAGGGCTCTAGTAATATGTAGAGACTGGGTTGTCTGGGATTTTTTCCCTTAACCTTAGGAGGTTGAGGGATGGCCTTATAGAGATGTACAAAATCATGAGAGGCATTGATCAGGTGAACGGTCGCCGTTTTTTTTTCTCCAGGATAAGGAAGTCTAAAACAAGAGGGCATAGATTTAAGGTGAAAGGGGAAAGATCCAAAACGGACAACTTTTTCGCATAGAGAATGATGGGTATACAGAATGAGATAACAGAGGAAACTGTAAACGGATTACAACTATAATGTGTAAAAGACATTTATACACACACAGACAGGAAAGGATTTGAGGAAAATGGGCCAAATGCACGCAAATGTGACCAGCTCTGGTATCAGCTTGGTCAGAAGATAGACACAAACTGCTGGAGTAACTCAGCGGGACAGGCAGCATCTCTGGAGAGGCAGAATGGGTGACAATAGACAATCGACAATAGGTGCAGGAGGAGGCCATTCGGCCCTTCGAGCCAGCACCGCCATTCAATGTGATCATGGCTGATCATTATCAATCAGTACCCCGTTCCTGCCTTCTCCCCATACTCCCTGACTCCGCTATCCTTAAGAGCTCTATCCAGCTCTCGACCGTTTCGGGTCGAGACCCTTCTTCAGCCTTTCTACTCATCTTGGTACCACAAAAAGCTGGAGTAACTCAGCGGGTCAGGCAGCATCTGAGGAGAGAAGGAATGGGTGACGTTTCGTGTCGAGACCCTTCTTCAGACTGATCACGTCACCCATTCCTTCTCTCCTCAGATGCTGCTTGTCCCGCTGAGTTACTCCAGCTTTTTGTGATACCTTCGATTTGTACCAGCATCTGCAGTTATTTTCCTTCTCCTACTCATCTTGGTCAGCATGGACGTGTTGGAGTCAAAGGGTCTGTTTCTGTGCTGTATAACTGCATGACTATGCTACTATCTTGTGCACAGCCATAGTTCAAATTTGAATTTCTAAAATGCACTGCTTTTTTATTTTGAGTTTGAGATGGTTCATTGGAACAATGTGGTAAAAATGTTAATGCCACACTCATAAAGTTGCATCTACAAGAATTAATTTGTCTGAAGTCTTATCAATGCAAATTAAATCACAACTGGTTTATTTCAGTGATTGATATGGTTAAATCTATTAGGACCTAAGTCTCCTTGTTTAAATATATTCTGTTTTGAAGAAACACACATACCAGCCTATTCAATATCTCTAATTTGACCATTAGGTTTTTTCTACCTTTGACCTTTACAAATTATTTTGACATGGCACTGTCCGTAATCAGCAAGATGTTGGCCTGTTGGGACTAATTTGAATAAATAATCAGATTTGTAGATCATCCATCACATTGTCTGATATCTTTATTCCCAACACATCCCTCTCAACAGCTGTTGGGATGCAAGACATTGAATGTTTGCAGAAACATTCAGATCTGCTGACACAAACCACAAGAGAATTGGCTGGTTTGTGTCAGTTGGTTTAATGCGTCTAACAACCATCAGTTAAAACGATACCACCTAAAGTTAGGAGGTTGCAAAGAATCGTACACCTTATGGACATTTCTTTGATCTTAGTCGCGATTTATCTTGGATCTTGGGGGGGTTGGGGGGGGAAGGGATTTTTCCAATGCAAAATTTGCTGTGATGGGTGGCTTGAGGAAAAGGATAATTTGTTGCTTTATAACCAGTTAATCTTCTTTAGACTTTAGACTTTAGGCGGTAACAGGCTCTTCGGCCCACCAGGTCCGTGGCGACCAGCTATCACCCCGTACACTGACCCTATCCTACACACTAGAGACAATGTATAATTTTACCAAAGCCATTTAACCTACAAACCTGTACGTCTTTGGAGTGGGGAAGGAAATCGGAGCACCCGGTGAAAACCCACGCGGTCACAGGGAGAACGTACAAACTCCGTACAGACAGCACCTGTAGTCAGGATCGAACCCAGGTCTCTGGCGCTTTAAGGCAGCAGCTCTACTGCTGCGCCACCGTGCCATCCCTGTAGAAATGATTTTGTCTTTGGATTCATTGCTTTCCCCACCATTTGCACTTTTTTGTTAGATTTCTGTCTGTAAATTTTTATTGAAGTTCTTGATTTCTTTTCCTACATGTGCACTTCAAAAGGAAGCATCGAAGTAAAAAATGCAGGGAATGTTCAACCACTAATTGCAAGGTCACTGCAGAGAAGCATAACCAAAGAAAATGTGTAGACTTTGCTGGTTCAAAGCAAAAAATAAGCAAAATCAAGCAGTCCACCATGAATAACCACTCTATGAATGCTAAATACATAATGTTGTGAGAATATTGCCCTGCACAATTTTGTGGATTGCTGTCACCTTTCGCATAAATATCAAATATTTAATACTTTATTTGATTGCTTGCAAGTATTATTTTCAGTGAATCCAGAACTATAAAAGGAAACATATTTAACTTAAAGATGCTGGTCAAATATTTTACACATTCGTTTTATCTTAAGAACTGCTTTCATTCATAATTGAGTGTTTCCAGGCATCCAGATTTGCCAAATATAGAGCAAAGTGGCTCATTATTAATTCAAGACTTTTAATACTTTGAATGCTTGCTTTGAGAACGCAAATGCTACAGTATCAGTCACTACATTCAAGGGGAGAATGAGAACAGACATTAATTTAAGTTTCCTAAGTATAATAAAGGAATGACAACACCAGCCACTCTGGTTGTGTACCATAAACCAGTAGCCAACCCACCTGAACCTCTTTCTCAAACCTTCATCTTGCGTAAGTGAAATTATAATGTCATAAAAACAATACAAAACCATAACTCAAGAAAGCAGGTAAACTTTATTTAATTCAGTAGACAATCATTTCACTGCAGATGATTGGAAAGATATCGATTTCCTTCATTGTTTTCTTCACACGTCTGCAGAGAGCAAAGTTTGATTCCCATGAAATGCCAAAATCCCATCCATTACTTCTCCAAGTGAGGCTCATTCTGTCCAGCCAGACTTGACTGATCTTGTCCAAAATGGTAATGGCACCTCGATAATTAACCTTAGAGCTGGAGAGGAACAAATTAGCCTGTTCACCATCTGGTGAATCATGCTGGGAAATAGTTATATCAGAAATTTGATAAGGTCACAATTGATTTTAGCTTTGATATCTCCATATTCAAATAATAGGCTCATATTTTCCACTTGACGTACTTGAGAATTGTCACTTGGGAAAGACATTGAAGGTCTGATGGCACTCATGCAACTGTACCTCTGAATTTGTTCACCGCTTTTGAAATTGGTATTGGTTTATTATTGGTCACATGTACCAGAGGCAGTGAAATACCAGAGTACAATCAAAATCGCACACGATAACAACAAATAATGCAAAAAGGGAAAAGGAACAGAGTGAAGAATATAGTGCAGACACAAACTGCTGGAGTAAGTCCGTGGGACAGGCAGCATGAGTAAGGTATTATCATTGTATACGTAGTGGTAACAAACAACTCCAGTTGTTGGGTTAGTACACAAAAGGACGCAAAGTACTGGATTAACTCAGCGGGTCAGGCAGCATCTCTGAAGAGCATGGATAGGTGACTTTTCAGGTTGAGACCCTTCTTCAGGCTCAGTCCAGAACTGATCCTGGTCCTGGAATCCAGATGAGTTGACGGCCCCTGGTGGGCAGCTTGCTGGTGGCCAGGGGAGAGGTGAGAATCGGCAAGTTAATGGCGACAGCTGGGGTGCAGGTAAGGGTTGGAGATGGCGGCAGCAGACATGGCCTGGAAGCCGCTGAGGAAGCTGAGTGAGCTGCGGGGGCAGCAGAAAGTCCGGTCTGGAAGCAGCATGAGCCGGGGATGGTGTGGGCAGCTGGGGTTGTAAGGGGCAGGGGAGGCAGTGTGAGCCGAGGATGGTGTGGGCAGCTGGGGGTGTAAGGCGAGGCAGTGCAAGCCGGGGATGGCATGGGCAGCTGGGGGTGTAAAGGGCAGTGGAGGCAGTGCAAGCCGGGGATGATGTGGGCAGCTGGGGGTGTAAGGCGAGGCAGTGCAAGCCGGGGATGGCATGGGCAACTGGGGGTGTAAAGGGCAAGGGAGGCAGTGTGAGCCAATGATTGCACAGGCAGCCGCCGGGAGGTCAGTCCGCTGTAACCGAAATCCATCATAAAGAAGTCGTTAAAAATGAGGGCTTACTGTACAGAGTAAAAATGATCAAACCTTTTCCTTATTCCTCAAAATAAAGTTTAAAAATGTCATATTATACCAGTGAACTGCAAACCACTTTAATATGAACCTCCCTTTTTCCTGAACCAATGCTAGGCTAGCTTTGCACCCAATCAATCCCCTCTTCTGGATGACTAGAAATTGTTTTGGTGCTCTGAAACACTTTTGTATTTAAAAGCAATGCCAAATTAGTTCTCCTGAAAAAGAAAATCACTAATCACCAGTGCGACAATAAAAGTTAGGAAGCTTTGAGTTTTTTCTTAATATCCTTATTGTTCAGAAGGAATGGCAACATGACTGTCTTATCTGCATTGAGCTGGAAGATGAAGAAGTGCTGAAGCTGTAAGAAAGTTAACCACATTCTGAGGACGGACACCTGGTGATTTGCAGTAAATGCCACGATTGCTCATTTCTAAAGAACAAATTAAAAATAAAAACAAACAGCGACATTTGGAAGCAAGACGACATAAACATGACAAATGGTGATTCCGGTCTTCACCGTGCACTCAACAAATTACATTGCAATCTGCTTTATATGTTGGCAATCAGAATTAAATTCTGGAGGCAATTTTCAGCAGTCCCTTGTAGGACATGCACGTTCCAAATGCGAGAAATAATGCAACTTCTTCCCTCGTCCATGAACTAATCTAAAATATGCCACTATGTTTCATCCAGGGCATCCCACATCTTCCGTGAGTTCATAGAGTCACCGAATAATAGCATGGATCAACCCATTGGTCCATTATATCCATGTCAACCATGTTATAGGAAAGATATTGTCAAGCTTGAAAGAGATCAAAGAAGATTTACGATGATGTTGCCAGGACTAGAGTGTCTAAGCTATAGGGAGAGGTTGAGTAGCCTGGGTCTTTATTCCTTGGAGCGCAGGAGGATGAGGGGTGATCTTATAGAAATATATAAAATCATGAGAGGAATAGATCGGGTAGATGCACAGAACAACTTCGCCAATACCAGCTTCGTTACGTGTAATGAAGAACTTGGCAGCCACACTCAAAATACAAACAGTCATAACCCCTTTCCGAGATTGCTAAAAGATCGCTTTGTAACTCTTAAAATTAACTTCGGACCAACGATGTGGAATATGTTCATCACATAACAATTGAAAATAGATCAGATACCAGACTTTGAACTGTTGAAAATGAATTATTGCTTAAAATCAAGTGTCTTGATTGCTTAACAACGCATGTGACAATCTGGAAGAAGGCTTCATGTATTTTGCAAGAGTGTTACACAACACCAATTTACAGTCACTATAGATGGGAGTGAAGTTATGTCAATGTGTAATAAATATCTCTGTTCGTGTTACATCAGGGATGTAAAAACAGGAATGTAATGCTGAGGCTCTGTAAGGCGCTGGTAAGGCTGCATTTGGAATATTGTGAGCAATTTTGGGCACCATATCTGAGGAAGGATGTGTTGGCTCTGGAGAGGGTCCAGAGGAGTTTTACAAGAATGAGTAGGTTAACCTATGATGAGTGTTTGTCGGCACCGGGCCTGTACTCGCTGGAGTTTAGAAGAATGATGGGGGACCTCATTGAATAGTGAAAGGCTTGGATGTAGTGGATGGGGAGAGGATGTTTCCACTAGTGGGAAAGTCTAGGACTACAGGTGATAGCCTCAGAATTAAAGGACGTTCTTTTAGGAAGGAGATGAGGAGAAATTTCTTTAGTCAGAGGGTGATGAATCTGTGGAATTCTTTGCCACAGAAGCCTATAGAAGCCAAGTCAGTGGATATTTTTAAAGCAGAGATAGATAGATTTTTGATCAGTACAGGTGTCAGAGGTTATGAGGAGAAGGCAGGAAAATTAGGTTAAGAAGGAGAGATAGATCAGCCAGGATTGAATGGTAGAGTAGACGATAGGCCGAGTGGTCTAATTCTACTCCTATCACTTATGACCTTATGACCTTATGACCTTGTGACCTTGTGAAAGTTGAGCTGCAAACTGAATAATGCCATGAAAATATGTATTTTTAGAGCCTGCATATGATTTTGTAGCATGCTTTCACATTCAATAATATTATCTTTATATATTGGGATTGTAACACCAAGGGTTCGACATTTTCTTCTGAAATTATTTTTCCTGCCATCTTAGTGCTAGTTTATGAGTTAACGATACTGTGCATAGTTCTGATCTCCATATTATAAAAAGCATAGCAGGTCAATGGAAAATGTACAATAAAGATATGCAAAGATAACAGCATTATAGTAAGGATAACTAACTTGTTTAAATAGAACAAGCAAAGAATTGATTAAAAGATAATTTTTAAGAATATCCCAAGTAGGAAATTGAAGGCCATCAAGATCTGTGCTGTGACCACCACTATTCATAATCATAATCATAATCATACTTTATTAGCCAAGTATGTTTTGCAAAATATGAGGGATTTGATTTGCCATACAGTCATACCAATAAAAAGCAACAAAACGCACAAAATACATTTTAACATAAACTTCCACCACAGTGACTCCTCCACATTCCTCACTGTGATGGAAGGCGAAAAAAAAGTTCAATCTTCACAATCACAATCACAATCACAATCATACTTTATTAGCCAAGTATGTTTTGCAGCGCACGAGGAATTTCATTTGCCATACAGTCATAACAATAAAAAGCAACAGGACACGCAAAATACATTTTAACATGAACTTCCACCACAGTGACTCCTCCTCAATGTGATGGAAGGCAAAAAAAAATTCAATCTCTCCCTTTGTCCTCAAGCGGTCAGGGGCCTCTAACCTTCCGTTGACGGGACGATCTTGGCTCCCGTAGCCAGCGGCGGGCCTTCCACGTCGGGGCAATCAAGCTCCTGCATCGGGGGGGGGGATCTCAGCTCCCCCACACCCAGCGATCTACCCCGGGTCAGGACTAGTCAAACCTCCTGCAACTTTGGAGCTTCCCGACATCAGTCTCTACCCGAGACTGCAAGCTCCTCGATGTTGAAATCCGCAAGCTGCGGTTGGAGCACCGATCCCAGGCAAGGGATCGCAGGCTCCGATGGCAAGCCCAAGGCCCCACTGTGGGACTCAAAGCCAGTCTCGAACAAGGCCTCCAGCTCCATGATGTTAGGCCGCAGAGCGATCGGAAATACAATCCGGAAAACAATCACATCCCCAGCAAGGTAAGAGACTGAAAAAAGGTTTCCCCGACACCTCCCACCACCCCCCCCCCCCCCCCCCTCCCCCACAACATTAAACAAACCAGAGAACATTAACACAAACTTTTAAAATACACTAAAAATAACAAAAAAGACAGACAGACCATTGGCGAGGCTGCCATTGTTTACAATTTACATTAATGACTCAGCCTTTGGAATCAGAGGTAGAATTTCTCAATTACCAATCTGAAAAGATAAATTACAAAAGGTACTCCTAAACGTTCAGCCTGGGTAAATAAACTTTAACATAGGAAGCGAAGCGGTACACATACCCCAGTTTGCAATGACGGCGCCAAAGTAGAGATGGTTGAAAACTTCAAATTCCTAGGAGTAAATATCACCAACAACCTCCTGGACCACCCATATTGAAGCAATGGCCAAGAAATCACACCAACACCTTAGAAGGCTTAGGAAGTTTGGCATGTCCCTAACAACTCTTACTGACTTCCACAGATGTGCCGCAGAAAGCATTTTATCAGGATGCATCACAGCATGGTTTGGGAACAGCTCCATCCAAGACCATAGGAAATTGCAGAGAATTGTGGGCACAGCCCAGACCATCACACAAACCAACCTCCCTTCCATTGACTCAATTTATACTTCATGCTGCCTCGGCAAGGACGAGTCGCACCTTGGCAACTCCTTCTTCTCAAAAGATAAAGAAGTGTGAAAACGCACACCTCCAGATTGAGGGACAGTTTCTTCCCAGATGTTCTCAGGCAACTGGACCATCCTACCAAAATTAGAGAGCAGTCCTGAACTACTATCTCAGGACTCATTGGAGATCCTCGGACTATCTTTGATCAGACTTTACTGGCTTAATAGAAACATAGAAAATAGGTGCAGGAGTAGGCCATTCGGCCCTTGCACTAAACGTTATTCACGTTATTTCCTTTATCATGAATCTGTACACTGTGAATGGCAAGATTGTAATCATGTATTTTCTTTCTGCTTACTGGTTAGCACGCAACAAAAGCTTTTCACTGTACCTCGGTACACGTGACATTGAACTAAACCAAACTGGACTAAACTGAATATATTTCGGTAGAAAATAATGGAATTCACATATTTCCTGGAAAATAAAAACTTAAATAAGATGGAGGAATAAAGGCATTTCATTCACTTGAAGTTGCCAAAAGATAAGGCCAATTAAACAAAGCAAATTAAGTGCCAGTCACAATATTATCCAGAAGACCAAAATAGCATTAGAAACAGTCTAAAAAAGAATTGTTAAATGAGAACCAGAAATATAGTTATAGCAAGGGGTGATCTGTTAAAAGCTATTTAGAACTATTAAAGGTTTCATAATGCAGCGAAATGGACTAGCAGCAAGGTTCATTCCATGGTGCTAGCCCACTTGGTACTGCCAGCAGACTCCAAGTCCATCTATAGGGTGCTTAAGTACTAAGTCGGCAAACATAACTAAAGTGCCAAGTCGGAATTAGTTCACATTTCCAAATGTGTGTCCTCCCTGCACCCTTCTATGTTTGAATTGTTAACGGTGGTGCAGCGGTGGAGTTGCTGCCTTACAGTGCTTTTAGCGCCAGAGACCCAGGTTCGAGCCCGACTACAGGTGCTGTCTGTACAGAGATTGTACGTCCCCCCCGCGACCGCGTGGGCTTTATCCGAGATCTTCGGTTTCCTCCCACACTCCAAAGATGTACAGGTTTGTAGGTTAATTGGCTTGGTATAGGTGTAAATTGTCCCCAGTGTGTGTGTGTGTAGGATACTGTTAATGTGCAGGGATCGCTGGTCGGTGCAGACTCGGTGTGCTGAAGTGCCTGTTTCTGCGCTGTACCTCCAAACTAAACTAATTTGTGCTTTTCACATTGGTTCTTACTGACCAATTGAGTGTATTTCGCATTTTCCACATCTGGATTTGAATTAGGATTTCAACATCTGCACTTTTTATTTCCTCTTGTTTTACAAGGGTAGATAATCTGCAAATACCAATATAAGTGTTGAAGTGTTGAAGTGTCCAAGTGGCAAGATTGGATACAAGAACGCCCACCTCAGATATGCAGCCATTGAATTTTAATTTACCATCTCAATAACAGGTATGGTGTAGAAGCTGACAGTATGCTGACCTTTGAAACCCAGTCTTCCTTTCACTCACACAAAGGATGAGTAAAGGTGCGATGGTGGCAATGGTGGTGATGATGGGGAAGAAACAGTTAGACTGGTACATGGACAGGACAGGTTTGGAGGGATATGGACCAAACGTGGGCAGGTGGGACTAGTGTAGCTGGGATATGTTGGCTAGTGTGGGCAAGTTGGGCCTGTTTCAACACTGTATCACTCTATGACTTCTTGATAAAAATGGATATTCAGAACACCCAGTAGATGTCTCAAAGTCCTTCCACAATTCAAGCCATCCCCTTTTTTTTTGCTGCTCCATTTGGAAATTCAATGGACTCATTGCAATTAAATGCCAGAATTTGCAGCAGTGAGATGAAAGTAAAAGCGAAATCAGCCCAAAATCTTTTTAAGACTTCTCAAAATTATCCCTTGTTTTAAATCTAAACTGATTTTCCAAGGAGAGGTTTTTGTTGGCTTTAAGTTTAAAAGATCTTACAAAACAAAACAAAGGGAGCAGTTATTACCCTTTATACATCATAGCCTTGAATTAGTCAAAAGTAACTTGAAAGATTTAAAAGCTGCAATAATTTAAAAAAAGGAATCTGGTATCATGTTATAGAAACTATCGTATCTGTTGCACTGAAAGTGAATTTTTGAAAACTACAAAAGAAGGTGTTTAAAAAGGCTGCAGGACTTCAAAGGATAATTTTAGTAGATTTGATAGTTGATAGTTATGAAGTACAGACTCAATGTCAAGGAATATTTTCTCTTGAAAGCTTCAGGCAATTTGAGTACTCCTTTGATGTAGCCTATAGCGCTGCACTTAGCTGCTTCTGATAAATAAGCATTGTACATTTTTCATCCCAGATTGTCAGCAAACTCTTGTCCAAAGGGACTGAATTTGTTTAATTGTACATCAACAGCAGCATATGTGGAAGTCATGTGTGAACAGAGAAGTTGTAATTGAATTGAAATGATTCCTTAAACATTCAATCATCTCTTTTGCTCAACTTCCCATGAATTGTGCAGAGACTTTTAAATCTCCATTTTGGCCCCTGGCTTGTAAATATAATGGAAAAATACACCCCAGTTTCTTGGACAAGAGGACGTTAGTTTCTGAAATAGTTTTTATCAATTATGATTGTTTTGTTAAAATTACCAAGCTAATAGACAAAAGCACACAAACTAATTTATGTTGTGTCTTGGTTTTCCTGTCAGTGAAACCCAATATCATTTATGTGCCTTCATCACTAAATGTACACTACTTGAGGCAAAAAATTAAGACTATCAATAACAGCAGGCAGATGTTAAGCACATTCATAAAGTATTACCTGACAGAGGGGGAGTGAGTGTTAACTAGCTGGCTGGTCATAGAGTCATAGAGTGATACAGTGTGGAAGCTGGTCCTTCAGCCCAAGCTGCCCACACCGGCCAACATGTCGCAGCTACACCAGTCCCGCCTGCCCACATTTGGTCCAAATTCCTCCAACCATGTACCTGTCTAACTGTTTCTTAAATGTAAGGATATTCCCAGCCTCAACTACTTTCTCTGGCAGCTTG
This sequence comes from Rhinoraja longicauda, assembly GCF_053455715.1. Taxonomy (NCBI): domain Eukaryota; kingdom Metazoa; phylum Chordata; class Chondrichthyes; order Rajiformes; family Arhynchobatidae; genus Rhinoraja; species Rhinoraja longicauda. The sequence goes on along the minus strand of NC_135975.1, from coordinate 18,352,731 downwards.
TTCCATACACCCACCACCCTTTGTGTGAAAAGGTTACCCCTCAGATTCCTATTAAATCTTTTCCCCTTCACCTTGAACCTATGTCCTCTGGTCCTTGATTCACCTACTCTGGCCAAGAGATTCTGTGCATCTACCCACTCTATTCCTGTCATGATCTAATACACCTCTCTAAGATCACCCCACATCCTCCTGCGCTCCAAGGAATGGAGTTCCAGCTTACTCAACCTCTCCCGATAGCTCGGATGCTCTGGTCCTGGCAACATCCTCATAAATCTGTCCGGTGTAGGGAGGGTTGTGGTTGTATTAGATGATGATGGCAGCTAAATGGGGCAATGGATGAGGTGCTCTTCCTCCAATTTGTGTTGTGCCTCACTCTGACTGCAAAATTAATTTCTGGTATGGAACTTGGTGCAACACCAGATGAGCCTGGGTGACACAGTGGTGCCGTGGTAGAGTTGCCGCCTTACAGGTGCCAGAGACCCGGGTTCGATTCTGACTACGGGTGCTGAATGTACATTGGGCATGTCAAAAGTAAAAAGATAGAGCTCTTAATGATAGCGAAGTCAGGGGGTGTGGGGAGAGGGCAGGAACGGGGTACTGATTGTGGATGATCAGCCATGATCACATTGAATGGTGGTGCTGGCTTGAAGGGCTGAATGGCCTACTCCTGCACCTATTGTCTATTGTCTATTGTCTATTGTTTCCACACTGTACCTCTAAACTAACACCAAAACTAAAAGTAAATTCCTCCGCAACCTTCTCCTCTTCCAGCGGCGTATCCTGCTATTTGTGCTCTCTGCTCGTTCTCCAAGTGCCGGTATATTTCAAATAGAACACATGCAGTTATATCCAGGAGCAACTGGTTTGTGCTTGCAGCTCCACTCCATGTGGACTTCAAAGAACTTGAAAGTACACCAAAAAATGCGCCAATAGCCAGCAAAATCAATGAACAACGAGCCTGCAAACTGTTGATATTTACTTTAAATCATGCTGCTAAGGGAGCTATAGAGGTGCTCTCCTGCTGAATTTATTCAGCTGTGCAAGGTTAATGGAGTATATTAAATATGAACTCAATTAAAACTCTGTGACAGTTTGAGGTATCTACTCAGCATCCTTCTAGTAGGCAGAGCTGCACACGGGCTTATGAAAGCAAGAACATCAGGACAGGTGCGTATCCCACTATAAATGCATGTACTTGTGTCCAAGGCAACTTGGAATCAACTTGCTACCTAATTCTTCCATCAGGTGTGTGTGTGTTGTGGAATTTTAATCTCAATTATTCTTGGGAGTCTTGCTAAACGCACACAGATAATACATGAACAGGCTAATATTCGCTTGATTGTTAGAGTGGGGGTGAGGGGTTGGGGCCCGTTCCTTTGCTACAATTACACCCCGTCCTCCTTCCTGAGAGACCAGCCCACGTCACAAGGTCAAATGCAGCAGTCGGCGTTTTTGACTTTCCTGTCTGCAGATTGAAATGTTTGACCTCCACCAGCAATCCGCTGGTATTCTGCAGGTAACTCACAGACAGTGCGCCCGGAACAAAAGGGGCAAATCTTTTAATCTCTAGTTCCACTTGAGACTTTTTTTTAACTTGGAACCCGTCCTTCAACTTTTGATTGACCCTGGCCTTAAAGATGATAACGAGACATTTCGTATCAAGCGGCTCTTTTGAAAGGTTAGGCAAACACCTCAGTTTCCAAGGCTCTGTGATGTCTGTAAGCAAGGTCATTCATTATATGTTTTTTTACAGCGTTCACCAGGTTTTGGAGAATTGCCCTTTATCTCTCTGTCTTGCGCACGTGTACCTTTTGAGTAAACAAGCTTTGTCAAAGCTCCTGCTGAAGTTAGTTGATGCATTGACATGTGATTAGGATAGAATAACAACTGATAGTGAGTGACACATGAAGCTATCATAAAAAATGAAGTCAAACCGTAAAACTGCAAAACCGTAAAATTAACAAGGCAAAGTCACTTATATCACATTTTACAACGTTAATATGCAACAATCTGGTACTTATCAATAAACCTTCTACTTAAAATGTAACTACAATACCCCAGCATTCCCTCTCTCTCTATCCCTCCCCCACCCAACTCGCACCAGCTTCTCATTTTCACCCATCAAACGTCCAGCAATGGCCTGCTTCCTTTATCATTGTTACTTTTTTGCATATCTTTCTTTCATTGTTCTTTATCTCTCTACATCTCTCGTTTCCCTTTCCCGTGACTTTCAGTCTGAAGAAGGGTCTCGACCCGAAACGTCACCCATTCCTTCTCTCCAGGGATGCTGCATCCCACTAAGTTACTACAGCTTTTTGTGTCTACCTTTGGTTTAAACCAGCATCTGCAGTTCCTTCCTACCACATTCATTTTATGTCTACATTGACAATTCCACTGACACTTTGTCCCTAACCCCAATTCATCACATCCATGCAGTAAAAATATTGTTTGAAGTGGATTTTAGCCACTTGCCTGATTACAGTTATTAGCTTCTTTAGAGGTCAACGCGTACCTTTGTCATCAAATGCTATGACGGTGGTTGGTATTTGTTCCCTGAAATATGTAGGATAATGGAAATGTCAACAAACAAAAGCTTTTTTTTTAACCTGGAGCAGTAAAATTACTAAGTTACTAAAATAGCAAAACAATTGAACTTTCTTCTGGAATTGTGAACAGGTTTTTTTTTTAAGAAACTACCGAATTAATGATAGCTATGGCGCATTTGTCCTTTCTTAGATAATGTGTGGGAAAGAACTGCAGGTGCTGGTTTACAAAAACAGACACAGAATGCTGGGGTAACTCAGCGGGTCAGGCAGCACCTCAGGAAAACATGGTTAGATGATGTTTTGGGTCAGGATCCTTCTTGATACTCTTCTTCAGTCCCAACTCGAAACGTCATCTATACAAGCTTTCCAAGTGGCTGCCTGACCCGTTGAGTTACTCCAGCCCTTTGTGTCTTTTTTAATATCTTGTCCCTTTGACAACTTTTCTCGCTATCCACAACTCCAGGAATGCTTGTGTTGTCCTCAAACATACTAGTCAGGCCACCAACATTTTCATCCAAATCATTTCTACGGATATATGTTACAATCAAAAGCGGTCCCAGCATTGATCCTTGTGGAACAGCACTGTTCAAACACCTTCACTTAGTGAAGGAAATCTGCTGTCCTCACGTCCTCTGTAATGTTTATGAGACTCCAGTTTCAAGCAATGTGGTCGACTCTTAAAAGGCCCTCACAAGCAAATCAGTTCACGGGCACTGAGTGTGGGTAATAAATCCTGGCCTTGTTGACGATGGCCACATGTTGTGAGATATGAATAAAATAACAACTCTGCTGTAGAGTGTTTTGGTTAGACTATTCCTGGTTATTCAAGGAACAAAGCTTTACAAGGCTGACCCGTGAGGATCTAACATTCGGTGGAATTTTGCAGAGATTTTTCTTCCATACCTTTACTGGAAAGGAAACGGCTCACTATTCTTGTCGCTTTTCCAAGAATGCTGAGCTTCTGCAGAATTTTAAATAGACAAGAAGGAGATCTTTGGGAAAATGCCCATTTTTATTGCGTCTAAATTCGCCAACTTTGGTTAATTCAATCATTACCATATTGTTTTCTCACTTGGATTAAAAATATGCTTTGAAATTTTACCCATCATAACCTTGTACAATATTATACCTGAACATAAGTAAGTTTATTGTGTGTCTTGTTGCCCTACATATAAATTTAAATAACTGAAATAATTGTTATAAATTATACAGAACTATTTATTAATTTTATAGGTACTCTAGTCGTTGTTAGTGAATTAAATATATATTTTTCATGTTGAAAATATCTTAAAAGAGGCTTGCCAATGCCCTCGCTATTAAAGAAACCACCTTCATTTGAACTGACGCCCCTGAAAGGCTGCAAACATAATTAGTAGAGTCACCATGCTCATTAATTTAGCTTGGTAACACAGTCAGTTTCATGGAATCGGCTGTCTTTCAGATTTTCAAACAAGTGTGAAAATCCACATAAACTCCCAATGTGCACTGGACATAACTGCAGAGAGAAAGTATTTGATCTTTTAGCTTGGTTTACTCAGTAACAGGGGAACTATTCTGGGAAAAAGCAAAGCAAATTAGTAGGAATGTAGCACACTTTGGTCACTTTTGCAATAAGGCTGCCTCATTTGTAGAGCTTCAAACATTGGAGTCAGAAGCTTGACATGATGTACAGGATTGATATTTGTTACCATTCTGTCTGGACTGAAGTGCTGGAGGCAGAGTATTTTCCCATTGAGTTGAAGCTGATACTTTTTTGAAAGGGTGATTTTTGTTTTAGCCAGAGTCTGACTCAGGGGAAGAGAAAAAGACATTCTGGCCTTCCATCACAGTGAGGAGGGGACTGGAGGAGACTCACTGTGATGGATGTTTCTTTTTGGGGGGTTTTGTGTTGGTTGGGGTTGTGTAATTTGCTTATTTTATTGCTCTTATTGTTGGACTGTGGGTGACGAAATTTCGTCCAAAAAACTTGTTTTTTGGATGACAAATAAAGATATCTTGAATCTTGAATCTTGAATCTTGAAGAGTCGTATTTTTACATTACTAACAGGCTCAAGTCATTACTCCTTGATCATTGCTAATTAACAAATTATACAGTCATATTAACATGCAGTTCCAGGGAAATCCCCTGAGTAAGATTGATCTTCCATCTTTCAAAACTTCCAATCCTGAACACCTTTTTGTAGCTTTCAAAATATTCATTTTCTTTCATGTAACACCTGCAAAAAAGAATTATTTTCTGCAAATGTCTATTGCAAAATAATATTTTCAGCCTCTGAAGAGTTCTCAATTTACACGATTACCTGTAAAAATTTAAAGCGACTATTTTATCAGTAACACGGTTAACAAAGTGCATGCCGGGACCAATCTGGCAAGCAAAAAAATGGCAAGGTTCTACCTTACCTCCAAAATTGTTCAAATCCTGGACTACAGTATGTCAAAAAGTGGACATAAGGAAGGAAAAAAAATAATGCTGCATGTCTTATCAGAAAGTAGTTGTAGAATGGCAAGGCTGTTTGGCTTCTTCGTTGGTGGCCTGTAATTTGGGTGAAAGTTTAATGACAGGCAATATTTTCTTAAGAAAAGGCACGGTTGGATGGCACGGTGGCGCAGCGATAGAGTTGCTGCCTTATAGCGCTTACAGCGCCAGAGACCCGGGTTCAATCCCGACTACGGGTGCTGTCTGAACGGAGTTTGTACGTTCTCCCCGTGACCGCATGTGTTTTCTCCGAGATCTTCAGTTTCCTCCTACACTCCAAAGACGCGCAGGTTTGTAGATTAATTGGCTTCGGTAAATGTAAAAATGTTACATTCATGCCGTTTACAGAGTACAGATAGATACATGATAAGGGAATAATGTTTAGTGCAGGGTAAAGCCAGTACAGTCTGATCAAAGATAGTCCAAGGTTCACCAATGAGGTAGATGGTAGTTTAGGATTGCTCTCTGGTTGTGGTAGTATGATACCAGCTGGGAACAAACTGTCCCAGAATCTGGAGGTGTGCGTTTTCACACTTCAGAAGGAAGGATAGTTACCCTTTCTGTCCAGAACCAATCATTTAGCCTGCAATTATAAATTGTAGGTGGCAAGAACACCAATGCAAGCTCGCAGGGCCCTCCTTAAATAGATCAGTTCCTCTGATCTCATGAGTCCAATCCACTCTTTCAACTGGAGGCCAAATAAACTCTAGAAGGGCCTGGAGAGACTCAAGCTGGGAATCTTTCCTTAAAAAAGTAACCTTTCTACGTTCAGGGCAACGAGAAACTGGATTGTTTCTTCACAGTTCAAAAGGACATATTGATCTCCTTCTCTGCCTTCTCCACTTGTCCCCACACCCGAGTGATCACCGTGTGCTCGCCTTGAATGGGAATGTGCTCGGTGAAAGTGGTAGGATAATGCAAGTGTCATCCATGGAGTAAGGAATGCAGGGAGGAGAGGAAGAGGGAAGATGTATTTCTTGCAGAGCTCACTCTGGCAGCAGCAGAAACAATGGAATATTGAATGTGGGCTGCTTCCTGCTGTCTACATTTTCACTGGGCTCCTCACCCCCGCCCAACCTACCCAGCTGTGATCCCTACAGGGTTCATCCAAGAGTAGAGGTCTAGATAGAGCTCTGAAGGGTAGCAGAGTCAGGGGGTATGGGGAGAAGGCAGGAACGGGGTACTGATTGAAAATGATCAGCCGTGATCACATTGAATGGCGGTGCTGGCTCGAAGGCCCGAATGGCCTCCTCCTGCACCTATTGTCTATTGCCTATTGTCTACATGAGTAAAATGAAATTGGTTAAAATCAGGTTGGGCAAGCATATAGTTCATCCTGTCCCCTTGTAATCCAGGATCACACCATGACTGAATATTGGATCGCTAGAAAGCAACATGCTTACAAGCAGTTATAATTTTTTATTTCTGGTTCAATTTGTGTGCTGGGAGCATGTTGGGTTATTATTGTTTGACAAAGTTGGGCATTTACATTTTTTTTAAGTAATTGGTGAGTGTGTCATCTTCTGGTTTTTACAATATTTTAAAAAATATTTTTACTACTGTGAGAAATACCTCCACATCCAAAACTGTGCATTGTTGTCCACCTTTTAACTACTATCCAGCTCTGCGCCTTCATGTTACATGTCATGCCATTAACTAACATTTTCTATCTCCCATTCGACAGCACGGTGCCGGAGCAGTAGAGATGCTGCCTTACAGTGCTTGTAGCACCCAAGACCCAGGTTCGATCCCGACTATGGGCGCTGTCTGTATGTAGTTTATACGTTCTCCCCGTGATCGTGTGGGTTTTCTCCAAGATCGTCAGTTTCCTCCCACACTCCAAAGACGTACAGGTTGTGGGTTAATTGGCTTGGCATAAGTGTAAATTGTCCCTGATTTGTGTAAGATAGTGTTAATGTGTGGGGATCACTGGTCGGTGCGGACTCAATGGGCCAAAGGGCCTGTTTCCATGCTATATCAATAAAGTTCCACTAACAGGTATCCTTGGTTCGTAGTTAAGGTGAATATCTGCATTTTAAAATCCTCATCCTTAAAACAAAATGTATTGTTAAAATAAATGGTCAATACAGGGATTGGGTGGTGTAATACTTTTAAAAAAATCGTTTTTAGTTATCAATAAAAAATAAAAAATTCAAGTGTTACTGGATGTATGATGTCATCAGTAAAGTCATATGATCAAAAGGCATCACAAGAAACTTTTATTTTCGACGATGTTCTCATCTAGATCATATTTACTGGATTGTTGCAATTGGTATGCTTAAATAGGTACATTTTTCTTCCTAATGGTTACTTTGATTATGATCTGTAAACCTGAGTTGAGTAATTTACTTTGTAAGTCCCCACTAATCCATTAATGTTTTTGCAATCATTTTACTTGAAGATTTTTTACATGGAATCAACAATTCCTTCATTTTGTTCTTGGTCAATTAACTTATAATCCAAGACATCAGAGATCCTTTTTGAAAAGATTATCATCCATGAAAATATTTTGCTATTTATTTAAAATAATTGACTTTTGCAACAAAGGTGTTCAGCTAAACAAGAAAATGGGAGCAATCAAAATCTTCCAAACTTCTGTATACATAATGAGCAAAATTTTCACCGCTTGTTTGTGGAAATATGGTAAATAGACATAATTCTCATTCTGCTCGAATTCGGCTTACTTTGGTGCCTACACAGTTTCTAACCATTGTTTTCAATGGCTGTATGAGAGCCAGCACAAACACTAACACACTGATAACAAACCGAACATAGCTCATTATTTCTGCACCATTTCCTATCGTCAGTAGTTTTACCAGTACTAAAAGGAATTATAATTATTATAGGGCGCCAATGAAGAGGTGCAAGAGAAAACAAGGAGGGCAGCCGTAGGATTGGACAGATTTGCAGAATCCCATTTTATGGCGTAATTTGGTGATTTTATTCTCGATGTGACCAATAATCTTCACATCAGCTTGAAGCCTTTTGCTTGTGGAATTGCCATTTGCACCTCATCAAAACACAGTGGGATTCCCACTGGAAATTCCCCTTGATTGCCTCTTGGAGAAAGCGGAGAGGAAGCAGCCAAGACGACACAAGGCTCGTGAGACTGCACTGCAGGCGAAAGGCTTCATCTTGCCAGTTCCTGTTAAAGTCAAGACCGCCCTCAACCGCTGTGCTGTCGGCAGCTCCATGCTGCCACTGGGGAGAAATGCAGCATTAGGAAAGACAGCTGTAAACAGATGTATTAACTAAGGCATGGATGCACTGAGCTAGAGTGCCAATAATTTCATTCTTTCCACACAGAAAAACGCCATAACTCTGTGGAGAGACAGAGTTCCACATGGCCTAGGAAATCATTATTTATACTCTGAATTCTGGAGTCTGAAGAAGGGTCTCGACCTGAAACGTCACCTATTCCTTCTCTCCAGAGATGCTGCCTGTCACACAGAGTTACTCCAGTATTTTGTGTCTATCTTTCGGTTTAAACCAGCATCTGCAGTTCCTTCCTACACATTATTTATACCCATGTGGCCGCGTGCTCCTTTGTTCAAAATCCATGCCTGCCTCAACAGAAAGGGGTTCCATTTCAAAAGCTGCTTCATTACAGTCAGCAGCGTACCACATTGTGAACAGAGATTTGATTGTTCATCTTGGGAGTTACCTTTATACTTCTATTTTAGTGAAGTCAGCCGTGACACATTATCTTATCTCTGGCTCTCGGGAGATCAAGACTATCTCGTGTGCCTTGACTTGTGAAAAAGTGTGCTTTCCTAAATGAGCACCCCTATAATGTGGTGCACTCTCCCACCACTGAGGACAGTACAACTGCGCTGGAAGACTGCTTCTGGGCACCGATTTCTTTTAGATCAAATACCCATCCACTCCACTCACAAAACTAGTGCCTTGAATGGCATCATGTTCAGTGTGAAAATGGAACATTAAAGAACATTAAATATTTTATATGTTCTACAGTAATTTTACAAAGGCCAGCTTTGAGCATAGTTATAGAAGGCATCTTTTCTTTTCAATAGGACATTGTAACGATAATCTAGAAACTTCATGGTCAGCATAATTTCATCCTTTTGTGCTAGATTTTAAAATTAATTGTGACTGACTTCCCCAGTCTTATCAGCCTGATGCGAACTTGGATTTTTGGAGTATTGATCCATGCCTTCACACTACTAGCCCTGAAATGTAACCATTCATCTACAGTTTCTGTGAACTCAGCTGGTGGTCTCCAAGTTTCTCAATATCCTTCCCATGTTTGCCATCTACTGAAACCATCATGGAATTATATTGTGGTGCAAGGAATGCTGAAGGAAAATAATGATGTGGAAAAGACGGAGGCAATGCCAGCACCACCATTTAATGCATTGGATTAAACACAAGCAAGTCTTGCTGATGTCAACTGCTGTGTGTCGGATCTTATCCTATTTGTACAAGATGCTGAGGTTCCATGCAATCCTCAAAACTTAATTTGCAGATAATGAAGATGGTTGTGAAAAATTGCAGCTGGATCTTGATCCCATGGCCAGGTGGGCTGAGGAATGGTTCATGGAATTTAATACAGAGATACATGAGGATTTGCTTTTTGGGAAGTCTAACATGGGCAGGACCTAAGCAGCGAATGGTAGGGCTCTGGGGAGTGTTGTAGATCAGAGGGATCAAGGAGTGCAGGTGGAGTTGCAGGTGGATCGGGTGGTCAAAAAGGCTTTTAGCACATTGGCCTTCATCAGTCAGAGTATTGTATAAAAGTTGGAAGGTCATGTTGCAATTGTATAAAACGTTGGTGAGGCTGCATTTAGAGTATTGTGTTCAGTTCTGGGCACTATGTCATAGGAAAGACATTGCTAAGCGGAAAAGGGTACAGAGAAGATTTACGAGGATGTTTCCAGGACTACAGGGCTGAGCTGTAAGCAGAGGTTGAGTAGGCTGGGACTCTATTCCTTGGAGCGCAGGAGGATGAAGGATGAACTTATAGAGGTGTATAAAATCTTGAGAGGAATAGATTGGGTAGATGCACAGAGTTTCTTGCCCAGAGTAGATGAATCGAGGACCAGGGGATATAGGTTTAAGGTGAAGGGGAAAAGATTTAATAGGAATCTGAGGGGTAACCTTTTCACACAAAGGGTGGTGGGTGCATGGAACAAGCTGCCAGAGGAGGTAGTTGAGTCTGGGACTATCCCAACATTTAAGAAACAGTTAGACAGGTACATGGGATAACGTTAGAGGGATATGGGCCAAATGCAGGCAGGGGGGACTAGTGTAGATGGGACGTTGGTTAGTGTGGGCAAGTTGGGCTGAAGGGCCTATTTCCATGCTGTATCACTCTATGACTATGTGTAAATGATGCTGCTGGTTGCTGGACTGGGAGATGTGAAGATTTTAGAGAGAGAGATTTACCAAAATAGTTCCAGAGATGAAGGGCTTTCGCCATGTGTCGACCTTGGCAAAGATAGGATTGTTATCTTTGGAATGGAAAATATTACAAGATAATCTGTAAGCATCTCTGGAGAACAGGAATGGGTAATCAGGCAGCATCTCTGGAGAGAAGGAGTTGGTGGCGTTTCGGGTTGAGACCCTTCCTCAGACTGAAAGTCACAGGAAAGGGGTAGGACATTCCATCTCTCCATCCCTTCCCCACCCAAGTCACACCAGCTTCTCGTTTTCACCCAACCAACAGCTAACAATGGCCTGTATCCTTTATCATTGTTACTTTTTTGCATATCTTTCATTCATTTGTTCTATATCTCTCTACATCATTGTCTATATCTCTCGTTTCCCTTTCCCGTGACTTTCAGTCTAAGGGTCTCATCCTGAAACGTCATCCATTCCTTCTCTGCAGAGATGCTGCCTGTCCCGTTGAGTTATTCCAGCATTTTGTGTCTATCTTTGGCCAAATTATCTTTTTCCATGCCATTATTGTTCTGTAATTTTGTGATTCCCTGAATAGAATAAATTTGTAAATATAAAGGTATTGTTAATTGCCATAAGAAAAGGTTCATGCAGGTAAAACATGTCAAAAAATCAAGTTTATTTTCTCCTTGCCTTCTGCGCTCATTCGAACCTTGATATTCTCAAAAAACACAACTTTGGAGCAGGTGTATATGCATGTCACGGCGCGGGGCGGGGCTCGGCCGCGGGGCCTTCCATCGCCCGCGGGGTCTTTCATCGCCCGGTGCGGCTTGGCCGCTGGACTTTACACCGCTGGTGCGGCTCGGCCGTGGGACCTAACATCGCCCGGCGCGGCCGCGGGACGGTTCAGCGCCAGGTGCGGCTCGGCCGCGGGGCCTTCCATCGCCCGGCGTGGCTCGGCCGCGGGACTTTACATCGCCTAGTGCGGCTCGGCCGCGGGACTTAGCAGCGCACGATACGGCCGCGGGGCCTTCCATCGCCTGGCTCGGTCACGGGACGTTTCAGCACCCGGTACGGCTCGGTCACGGGGCCTTCAATCGCCCGGCTCGGCCGCGGGACTTTTCAGCGCCCGGTGCGGCTCGGCCGCGGGGACTTCCATCCCCTTGCGGGGACTGTGCGGGTCGGTCGGGGACGAATTGTCTGTCCGTGGGCGTGGGGAAGAGAGTGGAAGTTTTGTTGCCTCCATCACAGTGAGGGGGTGTTTGGAGTCACTGTGATGGATGTTTGTGTTGGGGTCGTGTGTCTTGTGTTTTTTTTTTGTGTGTGACTGCAATGTAATTTTGTTCGGTACCTCGGTACCGAATGACAAATAAAGCTCTGTATTCTGTATTCTCTGTATTCTGCATGTGTGTATGCATGTGCATATATGTGTGTGCGTGTATGCATTTATGTGTGTGTGCGTGTGTGTTCATGACTGTGAGCGCATGTGTGTGTGGGTGTGACTCTGTGCGTATTAACTGTTACAGGATTCTCCATAGTTTTCAGATTGTTTCTGTTAATTATTGAAGTGATGATAAAGAAGGTTGAGGCTGGACAAGTGTTGAAAACCCATTCACCTTTTGTTCTGATGAGTGAGTGACTGACTGTAGTCAATTTACCTGAATTTTGGAAGCGGAGTTTAACGTACAGATTTAATAGCACATTCAGCAATATTAACCAGATTTGAGTACTGGTAGCTGCAAAAAAAATTAGTGTTGCATATATTCCTGACTGTAAGCACTTCAGAAATTAAGAGGAGTTCAACATCATTTCCAACTCTACTGCTTGCTTTTTCTTTTTGAATGGTGTGGATAGTCAATGTGATTTCCATGAAAATCAACACTGCTGTCAAAGTTCATTTTTAGGATAATGCATTAGTCTCCTCTTTTTGTGATTTTGCCTCTTACGCACGATGGTGTTTAATTTTTCTTCTGCTATTCATCCTCTTATTCAATTATCTGTCAATTTACATTCTAAACCCGCTCCCTGATACACTTGGCAAGTGTGTGGGTGCCAAGAGCTATTATTTTATGGAGAACAGCAGGTGGCTCGGAGTATATTATGGAGCGGTGTCATCCATCAGATTCAGATGGCATTATAAATCACGAAAGCCGTGCGCAAATGGTTCACACAGTGTAGCAAAAACCCAAGAATGTATCACAGCTATGAAAGGGCTCGCAGATATCTTTAATAAGTTTTCAATGTTTTCCTTTTTTTGGATTTTTCCTATTCAAGACTTATTGCAAGAGATTCTTTCACAACCACTGCCAGTTCCTTTACACCATCCTTACTACAACTATCAAATCTGCCTCGTTACCTTGACAGGCAGAATTTTTTTTTTTTTTTTTGCAAGCGCCTGGCATCGGATGAAAGAGTTCAGTGAAAATCAAAGAGAGTTGTCTTTTCATGTATCATATTTGGGTTGAAATTCTTTAGCAAAGTTAATAAGCAAGCACATGTAAACCAAATCCTAATTTTAGAAAAGGTATTAATACAAATTGCTCCTGTTGTCAGAACAAATACCTCCCCATCGTGTAGTGACTGGGGGAAAGTACATTTTCTTCTATATTGTCCTGACAGCATAATTGTAAATTCAGTAAGATACCTGCCACACATGACATTTCCATTTTCCATTATATGCACACTTACACTATGGATCCCTCTCCGGTGTGAATAGGATTAGGATTTCCCAAATTTATTTTCTTTTAGTTCTCTTTTCAGCATCAGAAAGGTATATTTTGTAGAACTAAATTTGAAGCTAGCTTGTTATGGAAATTGAAAAGCATGCTAATGTATCATAGCTATTGGCCCATTGTACCACATGGTACACATGCAGATGTCACCTTCTTCATTACCTGGCTGTAAATTTGATCATCTGTTTGAAAACTATCCTGTTTTTAATTTCAATGTCTGGAAACTTAGGTAACTTCTATAACGCAGTGAAATTCAGTGCAACGAGTTCTGAAAGCAAGGGGTTGAATTTTGCTGGTTAATGCCGATTATTCTAAAGTAAATCCTCAACGTTTACCCATTTTAATGGGAAAGGCTCCCGGGCTGTTGCAAATGCACAGTCAATTGCTGAAGTCCTGGACTCACAGACAGTTTTGGAACAGCTAATCTGCCATCTAATTCTAGCAACAGGCTTCCCGCGACACCGTGGCGCAGCGGTAGAGTTGCTGCCTTACAGTGCCAGGGACCCGGGTTTGATCCTGACTATGGGTGCTGTCTGTATGGAGTTTGTAAGTTCTCCCTGTGACTGCGTGGGTTTTCCTCGCTGTTCCGATTTTCCCTCACACTCCAAAGACGTACAGGTTTGTAGGTTGCTTGGCTTCGGTAAAATTGTAAATTGTCCCGAGCATGTAGGATAGTGCTAGTGTCTGAAGTAACTGCTGGTCAGCACGGACTCGGTGAGCCGAAGGGCCTGTTTCCACGTTGCATCTCTAATACACCATTGATTTCAAAGGGGAATATAGAGTGGGCATGAGGGGGCAATAGCAATTTTTTTCACAATAATTTCATTTTAATGTTTTAATTATTTATAGCCTGTTATGTCTTTAAACTTTTATGTTGAAAATAAATACACCATTTTTTTTACTACTTAGACAATAGACAATAGACAATAGGTGCAGGAGTAGGCCATTCAGCCCTTCGAGCCAGCACCGCCATTCAATGCGATCATGGCTGATCACTATCAATCAGTACCCCGTTCCTGCCTTTTCCCCATACCCCCTCACTCCGCTATCCTTAAGAGCTCTGTCCAGCTCTCTCTTGAAAGCATCCAACGAACTGGCCTCCACTGCCTTCTGAGGCAGAGAATTCCACACCTTCACCACCCTCTGACTGAAAAAGTTCTTCCTCATCTCCGTTCTAAATGGCCTACCCCTTATTCTCAAACTGTGGCCCCTTGTTCTGGACTCCCCCAACATTGGGAACATGTTATCTGCCTCTAATGTGTCCAATCCCCTAATTATCTTATATGTTTCAATAAGATCCCCCCTCATCCTTCTAAATTCCAGTGTATACAAGCCCAATCGCTCCAGCCTTTCAACATACGACAGTCCCGCCATTCCGGGAATTAATCTAGTGAACCTACGCTGCACGCCCTCCATAGCAAGAATATCCTTCCTCAAATTTGGAGACCAAAACTGCACACAGTACTCCAGGTGCGGTCTCACCAGGGCCCGGTACAACTGTAGAAGGACCTCTTTGCTCCTATACTCAACTCCTCTTGTTACGAAGGCCAACATTCCATTGGCTTTCTTCACTGCCTGCTGAACCTGCATGCTTCCTTTCATTGACTGATGCACTAGGACACCCAGATCTTGTTGAACCCCCCCCTCCTCCTAACTTGACACCATTCAGATAATAATCTGCCTTTCTATTCTTACTTCCAAAGTGAATAACCTCACACTTATCTACATTAAACTGCATCTGCCATGTATCCGCCCACTCACACAACCTGTCCAGGTCACCCTGCAGCCTTATTGCATCTTCCTCACAATTCACACTACCCCCCAACTTAGTATCATCTGCAAATTTGCTAATGGTACTTTTAATCCCTTCGTCTAAGTCATTAATGTATATCGTAAATAGCTGGGGTCCCAGCACCGAACCTTGCGGTACCCCACTGGTCACTGCCTGCCATTCCGAAAGGGACCCATTTATCCCCACTCTTTGCTTTCTGTCTGTTAACCAATTTTCTATCCATGTCAGTACCCTACCCCCAATACCATGTGCCCTAATTTTGCCCACTAATCTCCTATGTGGGACCTTGTCGAAGGCTTTCTGACTTGTTTTAATCTAGACTGTTATCAAATGGTTGAACACCCCAAGACACATAAAATTGTTCAAATACCAACTCTAATTTTGCACTGAGAAAATGCTAGGGCTGGAGCTTTGCTAGCTGTCAAAGCATTCAGAGATATTTTGTGCGCGGACAGCTGGAGGCACCACTGCAATCCAGGATGCTTCAAGTATGTAGACCAGGTATGTAGGGGAGCAAGAAGGCCAAAAGCAGCAAATCCTAAAAGGGAGACTGGGTCAGCAAGATCTGATCCAAACGTTTATCCAATTGCGCCTTTAACAATCACCTGACATTTACAAATGCGCATCCAAATCTAGCAAATGTTCTCCAGAGATGCTGCCTGACCTGCTGCGCTATCCCAGCACTTTGTGTCTTCTTTTGTAACCCAGTATCCACAGTTCCCTGTTTCTAGAAATGTTGTAGTCAGGTCAAAAGACTGATTCTAAAACCCAACGTGATGTTGAAGTAGATCCTAATACATTCTCCCACTGCACCCGATAACAACTGCTACTGCAGTTTTTTACTCAAGATATATATTTTTCCCCTAATTCAGTTTGAATTTAATTAGTTCCCACTATGACATTTTACATATGTAGAATACTAAACCTGCCATAAAACTATGACTCCAGATGATAGCTATCCAATACCTAATGCAGCAGATTGAAATTTCACACATTGAAGAAAGAGATTTACATTGCAGCTTAGTTAATACTTCTCACAGTTGTTTTAAGTTATCAGCTTGAGTTGCTGAAAGAATCGTACAATAATATAAAGGATAGCATTAGAGATGTTTGATTGTTTTTCTTAGGACTACTTGAAGGATTTACTTCTTAAACTGTCAAAGAATCAATTTACAAACCATTCAAAAACACGCTAATTCCTAGTTCATCTTCACCTTTAACCCAATGGAGTTCCTCCTCCAATAAGACCATCGATACTTGATTGTATTGGTGAGAGGGAGAAGGTTCAAAGAAGGCTTCTGTAAATTGTTCCTGGTGTTTAGGATAGAACTAGTGCACGGGTGATTGTGGACGGTGTGGACTCGTTGGGCCGAATGGCTTATTTCCGCGCTGTATCTGTAAAACTGAAACTAAAACTAAAAAAGCTATGCCCTCTCGTTCTGGACCCCTCTTTTCTGGGATAAAGACTGTGACCATTCGCCCTATCCATGCACCTCATGATTTTTGTACGCTTTCATGAATAGTTTAGTGAAGCTAATGTCATTGGACTTTAACTGTAGCTATAGATTTCATCTGGGTTATGCAGGCCTTGAGAAGCCCCAAAGCTATATGGAAGAAAAGGGCAACTTTGAAAGGCGACATTAGTTGAGTGATTTTTGAAACCTACTTGTGTTTTAGGAGGAGCAGGAGTAAAACTCTCTCTGTTCTCCAAGGTGATCTTGGTCCCTTGGATCCGTGCACCTCAGAGTGGCCCCATCCCAACAGAAGTCAAAAATTGTCATTGGAGCAGAAAATGAAGCAATCAAAAAAGCGGGGAAATCTCTGCTGGCATGTATGCGAGTGAAACCGGTAATTTTTGTTTTCTTTCTCTTTTCACGTTCCCCCTTTTCATGAAGCGTCCTGGTCCTGATATGTTGACTTTGTTTCTCACCCCCCCGCCAACAGATGCTGCCCAACCTGCTGAGTGAAGGGTCTCGACCCGAAACGTCACCTTTTCCGTTTCTCCAGAGATGCTGCCTGAGCCACTGAGTTACTCCAGCATCAGTTTTTTTCTCAGTCAGCCTGACTTAATTTGAGCAAACATTGTTCAGGAGCAACCATCCAAATGGTTCACCCCATGACCACCCCATGACCTGACCTCACCATACTGGCCCTGTGAACATCAGGGTCAGAGATTGTATATGTGTATAAACTTCATGGGACCGATTATGTTATTACAGCTTCCTTGTGGAAATATTGTTAACCTAAATAATGTGAAGTTCATCCCACCTCTTTGTTACAATTGCCCAGAGCCTTCATTTCACCAATTGAGCAGCTTGTGTCTTTCTTGCCTCTGTGAGTTGCTTGAAATTTTGTTTAGTTTAGAGATACAGCACGGAAACAGGCCCTTCAGCCCAATGGGTCCGCACCGACCAGCACATTAACACAATCCTACACACACTCGGGACAATTTACAATTGTACCTACAAACCTGTATGTCTTTGGATTGTGGGAGGAAACCGAAGATCTCGGAGAAAACCTACGCAGGTCACGGGGAGAACGTACAAACTCCGTACAGACAGCGCCCATAGTCGGGATCGAACCCGGGTCTTCGGTGCTATAAGGCAGCAATGCGTCTGCTGCGCCACCATGCCACCCACGCCATGACCTGGTTACATGGAAATGGTGTAAAAATGTGAAGAGGTCTGGTTTCCTTCCGTCAATAGTTTCTTCTGGTCAATCGGAGAGAGCAGCGAGTTCCAAACTGACTGTATTATTTGATGCAGTTACAGACATATTAATAGCTCCTCTAGTAAAACTGGTTCCATTTTTCATTTTAGCAATGCCTTAATTATAACCTGTGCTATGACAGTTGCATAGTAACCGTAACACATGACATGGAGAATATGAACGTGAATGTGAAGCAAAACCAAGGTATTTTGGCTGAAATGTTTTGATCGTAGCCAACCCCCTCGGGATTTAAGAGAACTTGCTGCTCCACCAGTTCTCTGTGTTCTATGCTGGCTGATACAGTCAATGTGCGACCCACAGATTCTGCCACACGTGGGCGGCAGAGAAGAGCGCTTGATATGGCGGGGGGGCGGGCAGTGCGGGAGGTGGTTTGCTTCTACTCTTTTCACTGGACTTTCTCTTGGCCCCGGCAAAGGGACTTGATATTTCCAGTGCCCTTCTGGATGCTGCTACTCCATTTTGATCAATCACTGGCTTGGGATCCCTATGCGATTGCGAACAATGTCATATTTCTTTGGGGCCCCCTTAAAGCTTTCTTCACGCATCCTCTCCATCTTCCTGGTAATCTCACTCTCAGAATAGAGTACCTGCTCCAAGAATTTGATGTGATGCAAACAAATAGTGTGCCTTGCCGGCCTGGGGGTGATGGGGGGGGGGGGGGGGAGAGAGAGAGAGAGGGGAGAGAGGCAGGTTGAGTGTAATTTGAGCCTTGTTACGAGGGAGAGGATTCTGACATTGGTTTGCTTATGCTGTCTTGCATCCTTCAGAGACCTTCCCTTCCATCCCCCCCAATCTCACTCTTGTACCTCCAACGCCACCTGATCCATTACTGCCAATGGACATGAAGAAGATAACATTGGTGTCGGCTCTCCAATGCATACTACAGGTAGTTTATGTCATAGAAGCAAGCAGAAGGGCTGGAAATATTATTGCCAAGTAGACCAGGAGCCCAGCATTGCTTTTGAGATTTTGATCTTCAAACTCTCCCGATGCTCATTTTATTAAATATAATTTCCCAACATTTACTAGGTTCCAAAAGAGATCAAACCGGGAGATTGTAACCAAAGCAGAAACTATTGCTTAATATGCTCATAAATAAATGTTTCCATTAGTTATCACACAAGGGTTGTTCATAAAGCCTGTTTTATTTATTTTTAGGGCTTATGTTTTTCTTTGCCGCTAACTGATAAAGTTTAGAAAAAGCACTCCTGTTTATCAACTTGGTAACATTTTTTTCATCAATAAAACTTCCTGCTAGCAATAAATGTCAACTACGCAGAATTTATATTTGACAGCATGATGGTTTTGACCTGGTAGACAGTTGTAAATTTTAATAAGTTAACATGACTTTGAATGTTTCACTGTCAGTTTCACTGTCATCCCCTGTCATCCCCTGTCACTCCATCCCTCCCCCACCCTGGTCATTGTACTAGTTTCATTGCCGTCCTGTTGAGTTTCACTGTTTGTATAACTCATTATCACCTAGCCCACAGCCAACAATGGACCATTGTGGGCTCCACCATTCCATGATCATCGTTGCTTTTTGCATATCTTTCATTCTTATGTCCTATGGACCCTCTATGTCTCCCACCTCCCTTTTCCCCTGACTCTCTGTCTAAAGAAGAGTCTTGACCCAACAGGTCACCAACTCCTTTTCTCCAGAGAAGCTGCCTGACCCGCTGAGTTACTCTTTGAATGTACACATGTTGCTGTCATCACTCATTTTAATTATTGCATTTTATAGAAGCTGGAAGTCAGCTCATCCCTTGGAAGCATTGTATTTTGCTTAATACTAATAATCAAATAAAATCTCCTCTTGAATGGAACTAAAATAAAAAATAAAAAATCTAAGCCCCTGCATTTTTTATAGAGCAGGAGGAATAAGTGTAAGGGGTTTTCTGCGCCGAGCTTTCGCCCGACCTAAGGTCCCCGTGCCTTGCTCTGATCCCTTGACCAGGCCGCGCACACTGGTTCCCCGTGAGTGGTTCGACCCACTCACCCACTACGGTTCTAGACACTGGACTTAGATGCAGGAGCGTTGATAGTGCAGAAAAATTCAACCAGACCAGATTTGAAGACCAGGGTTTAAACGGAAAAGGCTTTTATTGAGCACTCGGGACTATTGTACATGAATGCTCTTCACAGTTCTATAAGACATATCTATAAGACACATACCGAATTACATGAATACTTTTGACTCTGAATCATAAAACGCACAGTTCCTCAAGACATATACATGAATACTTTTGACTCTGAATTATAAACGCACAGTTCTACAAGACATATACATGAATACTTTTGACTCTGAATTATAAACGCACAGTTCTACAAGACATATACTGGATTGTAAGATGGGGAACGTACGACACATCGCAAAATTGGCCAACACATCTTTACTTATACACCCACGTTAATTAAACCACCCTCCCCTCTACACTGAAACTATGTCCAGGATGTGCAGGATCGGGGTACATGCTCACCATGGGGCTATTACTGGGGTTACTGGCTGTTCGGGCTGCTTCTCCGCTGTTTTCCGTGAGGGTCGTGCTTGTTCCGTGAGTTTCTTCCTTCCGTTCTTCTCGGTGAGTCTCCGATCTCCGTGCCGTCCGACTTGCTTGCCTTGCGTCCCTCCTGACTTGCTTGACTCTTCTTCTTCCTTTCTTGCGTCCGTTTTTCTAGTGTCCGTTTTAAACCCAAAAATCGTGGCCAATTATACTAATTCTGACCCGTCCTATCTCCCGCCAGATCTCGGGATCTCTTTGTTTCAAAGATGGGTATTTGAGTTTTCTCTCTGTTCTGCATTATGTCCGGGGGTACCGGTGATGGCTAGACGGTCTGTTAATCTATTTTCCGTTAAGAGGTGATGGGTGTAAATGGTTTCCCATCACCTGCCAGGTATGTTTCTATGGGCTATTGTGCCCCCTTAACGGGATTAACCATGTAGGTCGGCTTGGGGCATTGTGAGTATGCTGATGTCAGCGCCCCAGTGTCTGGACTTCGACCTGGTTTCGCGGGTTTCTGCACGGCCAATATCCATCCATTGTTCTGGCCGTGGCTTTGCAGAAACCTAGAGACTGGGCTGTGGGGTTTTTGCTTTTGTGACTGGTCACGAGGTCCCGCGGCCATCTTGGGACCCACGGATTGTGACATCCCTTGTTAACAAACTGACCGCAGCCTTTCTCCGCTATCAGCCCCAGTCTCCCGTGTAAAATGTCCAAACTGCAGCTCTTTGATTTGGTGTTGATTGCAGAATGAGGGAAAACTTCTCAAATCTTACATAAGATTGCATCTCTAGTTACCTGGGTTGCTGTTAATCACTATCACATCCTGCAATATAATTAAACCCCTCTACTGTTGAACAGTGGCCACCATCTCTATGAAGCATGTCCCTTAACTTTGATAAGGCATCCTTGTGAACAATTGGGCAGCAACAGCCTTGCTTACTGTCTCTGATTGGTGAACTAACTGCAGCCGAAATATATGCCTTTTATTATTATTTAATGTAAGAGCATATCAAGGTCAATACTGGCCCAGAGCCAAATCCAAGGGAGTTGTGAAACAAGTTCGTTCATTTGATGATTTTGGGAACTGCAATGCAGCTGCCAACCCTTCAGATTTTGACACAAGTCTCCTGCTATGGATGATTTGTATCCTAAGTATTGCCATGAGCAATTTGGGAGAAAAATAGAGTGCTTGCACCTGAGAGTTTGGAGAATTGTGCAAGGGGTGTGGCGTGGGAATGTAGCTGGGAGTTTCAGTGCAGATGATATGGGACTTGGGACTTGCAATGAGGCAGATGAGTTCATATTGGCAGAGGAGTTTCAGTTTCTAAGCCTAGGGTGCTTGCAACTCCTTGAAGCCAAAGTGAGCCATCTCCTTACTGTGGCTTGAATGCAGATTAATTGTTGCTTGTTTCCATTTGATTGCATTAAAATATTTTAACCGACGCCATCATAGAAAAATGGTGATTTTGATGCAGTGACATCTGCAAATTAATTGAGATGTTGTGGTAAACTATTTTGATTGCCTTTATGATGTAACTATGCCTTCACTACAATGTTGCTGTGGAGGACAACTAATGTCAATGCCTTTGTAAAATGGAAACTAAAACTAAGGAATCCAAAGCAGCACTCTACACTAATATAGTTTTCAGGAAAGAATTTCATCAGTGACCTTTCCCAACACAGTAAACCTGAAGGTGGCATACAAATATAAGTATTATTGTATTGACAATGACGACTGCAGTGAGAATGATCCAGAGTATGAAAGTCGGCTTCACAAAATCATGATTAAATGCACCTTGTGTCACAAGCTATTTCCCATTGAACTTGAAGATGAATAGCAGCACGGAAAGAATCTCTTTCTCCAACAAAGAGCAGGCGTCAGTAAAAATGTCACGGCCACACCAGCCATGGGAGACTTTGCCACGGTTTGATTCATCACCTAAATCAATTAAGTCAAGATTGCAATAATGAATTCTTTCCATAGTTCACCAGTTTTCAGAAATTGCAAAATCAAAAATATTTTGAGAATGCATCAAACTAGCCAATATTATTGAAAAAGTTTTAACTCTCGAATTATCATATTGGTGTCTTAATTTTCTTCATTAAGAACATTTACACTCAATTGGAACACAAATACCTCAAGTTGTGAATATAAACGTTATTACGCTATAGATGGGGCTTTTTAAAAGATTGGGGATTAAATATGGCCTAAGATTTTTACCAACATAACTATAAATGCCAGTGCTGCATGTCATTCTCACATTACATAGATAAACCTCTTTGCATGCATTTTGCCCCATGCAGATGATGATGCCACTATCAATTTAGTGAAGCTCTATAACAAAATAATGGAGCGCTAACAATCTAAGGTAACAATAGAAAATGTTGAAAATACTCAGCACGTTGGACGTCTGGAGAAAGAAACAGATTAAATGTTTCGAGTTGATAACCTTCACTCAGAACTGACAAACCTATATGATTTTAAGGCTGGTCAATCTGTAATTTTAACCCTATTTCTCTGTGCATGGTTGCAGACTGAATCCGAGAATTCCTAGCTTTACCTGTCCTTTCTTTGAGAAAATCAAGGAATTCAACCACAAACTGAAATCATTGACTGGTAAATGACTTACTTTGGATGTACGAGTAATGTAATTCCTAACTTTGCAAAATAGCACAAATGCTTTAAGCATTAAAACTACATTTTATACCAAGATGAAGTCTATGTGTTGTGTTGGAGCCATTTATGTTTAGACTGGCTATTGTCAGCATATTATGTTATTTTGTTCAGATATATCTTGCCGTGTTATTTTGGACACTTGGGGGCGGTCGGTTGACGTATAAGATGGTATATATATATGGATACAGGGACTGGGAGGAGATAGATACAGGGAGGGTGAGTATACAGTTCTTACCAAACCTGTGACCAGAGCTGTGAGCAGACGGGGGAACAGAGCAACCAGATACGACTTGTATGCGAAATAAGTACAGCCTGGTATGTTCACCTCCTTGTTTGTACAACTACTTCAATAAATAACTAATTAAACTGGAAAAACGACTGGAAGATCTGTTCTGTTGGGTTTGCGTAAAGATCACTCTAACTCCCTGTAGAGTGATGGCAATTAGAAAAGAGTTTACTGGAAAAGATTGAAAGTTGCCATTACACTAAGTAAGAACTAGCTCTATGAGTGAGACTGGAGCTTGTAAATCAACTGGATGGAACAAGGATTGTTTTATTTCACAAGGCTGGCGCCGAATCCCACAGACTGGACAAGTCGCCAGCTGAGCTAATCTGACTGACAGAGATTGGAAACTTCGAAAGCCAAGGCGCAGGGAAAGTGAGTACGTACAGCATTAAGCTTCATTGGAAAAGCTATATGTCAGAAGCGGTATTGGAAAATAGCTGCTGTAATGGAGGATTGAGAACAAAGAAGTGACCTTGAGAATTGCACGATATCAGTTGTTTTGAATACTTGTGCTGGTACGACGTTACATCAATGCGTTTTAAAGGGATAGCAATGTACAAGTATGTCTGTGGTTAGATCTGATGTTCAGTCACAAGATGGCGATATCAGAAAGGTTTCCGTAAAGCAAAAAAGTTGTTCTTCATCATGTGCAACTTCAAAGTTCTCTGCTCTCATGAAATGGGCTGCTGCCCTGAGAGACAAGCATGAGATTGAGGCACAAGAAGAACAGAAGAGAAGACAGTTGAAAATAAAGGAGGAACAACTGAGAAGATAGAAAAAACAGAAGAGACTGGAAGAACAATTGAAAGGCTTGGAATTGTTCATTGAAAACATTGAAAAGATCAGGAGACTAAGAGGAAACAGCTTTGCAACAGCTTTGCAACAACTGCAACACCTGTAGAAGCACAGGTGACAACAAAGGGAATGAAAAGAGATGTATCTAGCACCAAGCCACAAGGTTCTTGTTTGTTCTGTAATAAAACTGGTCACACAGTTCAAGAAGAAGGAGCATAAAGAAAGGATAGACTTCTTAAAGGAGAAGGGAGTCTGTTTTGGATGTTTGAAAATAGGTCACATGAGAAAAGACTGCAAGAGTCGTTTGGCTTGTGATGGGTGCAACCAAAATCATCCTGAAATACTTCTCATTGTTTCGTTATATATGTAGAACGAGGAGGCACTGCGAGAGTCTTGATGATGCAGAGGTTATGTACTGGCAGAGGAGGCTTATGCACTCCGCTCCCTTTTTTGCAAAAATTGCCAGCCAGCGGCATCTGGATTTATACCAGGGCACGAGACACATGCAACACCCTGTGGCTCGTGCCACCAACCTCTGAGAGATATAATTTTGTGTTGGTATTGATATATTTTTGTCATTATGTACTGAGTTACAATGAAATCTTTGTTTGTGTGTTATCCAATAAAATTAAAATTATTTGTCTCATCTCTGCCTTAAATGAGTAACCCATTATTCTGAAACAGTGACCCTAGTTCTGGATTCTCCCTCGTACAGACTGTCAAGATATCCCAGGAATATACGTTTCAATCAGTTCACCTTTCAGCCTTCAAAATCCAGTGTGCACAGTCCTAGCCTGTTCAACCTTTCTTCACAAGACACCCCTGCATTTCCAAGCATCAGGCTAATAAATCCTCTCTAAGTTGTTTTTAACACATTATCACCCTTTCTTAAATAAGGAGTATTACTTAAATAACACTGTACACTGTACTCTAGTTTTCATTTCACTGATACCTCTTAAAACTAAAAGATAACCTCCCTACATTTGTATTCAGTTTTCTTGGTGACAAATGCAAACATTCTGTTAATTTTCCTAACTTGCTGCAGTATCTTCCTACTAGCAAGTCATACACTTGGACACCCAAAGAGCTCTGGATACTTCCTTCATTTGAATAGCATACTTAATCTCTTCAGATTTTCAACCCTGTAAAAGCAGAACTGCAGTTACAACCAACACTTGCTTTGCACTGATTGTTGCAACAGTTTTGTTCAGATTAGAGATACAGCATGGAAACCGGCCCTTCAGCCCACCGAGTCCTCAGCAACCATCGATCACCCGTTCATACTAGTTCGAAGTCATCCCACTTTCTCATCCATGCTCTACACTCTAGGGAAAATTTACAGACCCCAGTTGACCTACAAACCCGCACGTCTTTGGGATGTGAGAGGAAACCGGAGCACCCGGAGGAATCCCCATGCAGTCAGCTGGAGAACGTGCAAACTCCACACAGGCAGCAACCAAGGTCAGGATCGAACTTGGGTCTCTGGCGCTGTGAGGCAGCAGCTCTACCAGCTGCATCACTGCGCCGCTGTAGAGTGTTGACAAGCCTCCAGAGTTATGAAAAGGACAAATAGGAATTCAAATACAAAATCAACTGGAACTACAGACAGTGAAGTATGTGGTACTATTCATTATAAGGAGAGTGGAATTTCATCTGCATTTTGTACCACTTGTATCATGTACTGGCAGTCATGTAGCTTAAACATTGCTCAGATCATACCTCCAAGAACACCTCCGATCGGAGCTCAAAGGAATTCTATTCAATGCCTTGGATCTGAATAACCGAGGCACTGTTATCCATAATTCAGATCCATACTGATCTGGCTTACCGGGATTAAGACTGGCTCTAACAAAATACCGCGCATCACCGGCACGATGTTAGATTCCGTATTTCATCTGCATAATGATAAAGGCTGCACTTCAAACAATTCATGTTATGCAAAGTATTTTGGGAAATCTTGAGAGATGTGACAGGTCTTACATTGGGAATGATTTGAACATTTTTCAGCAGGCTAATGAACAGATGATGGCAACTCCACTGCCTATTTAAAAGCCGAGGCTGACTTAATTGAAATAAAGAAAACACAGGCGATAAAACAGGAAGCCTTTTCTTAATCACCCATTTCCCATCTCGTGATAAAAGTTAAGACCATCCCTGCCTCTCCATTTGCCACATTAATAAGAAATGAATCCTTACATTGATGTAAGGTCCTTTCACCAAACTGGAGTGCTCTCCAGGCATTCTAATTCCCTTGACATTGAACTCCCTGCTTTAAGGTAGATGGGCAGTGAACATTCTACAGCACTTTGATGTAACAATTACATGGTCCATTAGTGCCACAATGATTTAATAATAAGCGCAAAAATGATCTAATAATAAATGCTACAATTATTTCATTATTTTAATTTCATTAAAGGCCCCACGCAGCATCAATATTAATTGTTAACTTAATTTTGCACACGATACATATCAATTAAAAATCTGATTACAAAGAGCCTTTCATTTTTATTCGGCTCTGTTGGATCATTCTGAGCAAATGCATGCAGCTCCTGGTGCTGACACACTAATCAAATGGATTGCTGTAAGTTTATATAGTTCAGTTCAAAGTGAAGATTTATCAAGCCTATGCATCATTATAAATACCCACTTCCAAATCTACATCTCCACCTCTGCCTGCATGCTCTATATTTTTGATACATATGTTTGGCTCTTCCAGATTAATGCTTTCTCAAGCATATCCTCCACAAACTTGAATTCATCCAGAATTTTGCCAGGCCGGAATTTGTAACATATATATCTTGACTCCACTTTAGGAAATATTGCATATGTGTTGTTGATACATGTTTTCAATGTGGATGATTGTAGAGACGGTCTGTCTCTGTTGAGAAGTCTTTTGTAAGAAAAGCTGCTTTTTATAATCCAAGTTAGTTTACATACTAGCTACCTTGCGGTATCTTGGTGAATGAGAGAGATGCTGACCTATGGTGCCAAAAGTGGTGGTTGATAAAATTTAGTCCTGAACTGGAATATGAGGCATAATTTTTCCTGAACATGGTAACAGGTAAGATGCGCACAGAGTATGTTGTGTGATGCACTTGAGATTGTGCATGATGGAACAGTTAAATTGATTGATTGCTACTTTATTGTCATGTGTACGGTGCAGTGAGATTCTTTGTTTGCCTGCAGTACTAATATGTAAGTGTAAAGGGCACTGACAAAGTTACAAAAGTAACTTCATTTCATGAAGCTTCATTTCAGAAGCTTTTAGATAGGCACTTGGAACTGCAATGAATAGAGAGATAGGGGTAGGAAGGAACCGCAGTCTGAAGGGTCTCGACCCGAAACATCACCCATTCCTTCTCGCCGGAGATGCTGCCTGTCCCGCTGAGTTACTCCAGCATTTTGTGTCTATCTTCGATGTAAACCAGCATCTGCTGTTCCTTCCTACACTACTTATTACACTGTATGTTCTTTTTAAAAAGATTCAAAGCTTGGTCAAAGAAGATGATTTTAAGGAAAGTCGTAGGGGGAAACAGAAATTCTGAGACAGTGGAATTTAAGGAAAGAAAGAAAGTTGCAAAAGTATTCAATAGGTTCATAAGAGTGGTTGAACATCCAGGGAAGTGACCTGTCTAAAGAAAGGAGACAATGCAGACAAGATTCGGCACCATATTTTGTGTCAAATTGAGATCTTAGTGTACTATCCATGCTCTTTCTGACTTAATTTGCTTCCTTGAAAGCCTCTAATTAAAAATTCTTACACGTCTTGAAATTTGTCAGTTCTACAGCCCTACTTCAGTTTAGTTTAGTTAATTATTGTTACGTGTACCGGGGGACAGTGAGAAGCCTTTGGTTTGTGTGCTATCCAGTCAAAGGCGATACATGATTATAGTGTGGAGATAAAAGATACACAAAGAATAAAGGGTACTCAAATCTCTTGTTTAGTGATCCATTTGGCCATGTATGAATATATATATTTCTAAAAGGAGAAAAGAGCTAACTAACAGGAAACATTTGAAACTGGTGCAGAGCTGTGGCCCTCTGAATATTGGTTTGTTCTGAGCTAGACGGGGATGACAGCATTCCAGTGAATTGGGTGTCGAGATGAACAAATTGAAAGATTCTGTGTAGTCAGGCAAATCTGAAAATAAAATATGTTTAGTTTACAGCATAGCAGGACAATTTAATAAAATATCCATCGATACTGCTTATCTGTTTCAAGAATTAAATCCTTAACTTTTACCCAACGATCTTATTCCTTCAGAACGCAGAATGCTGCCTGGATTAGAGGGCTTCGGCTGCAAGGAGAGGTTGGATAAACTCGGATTGCCTTCTCTGGAAGATCGGAGGTTGAGGGGAGACTTGATAGACAGGGCGGCACGGTAGCGCAGCGGTAGAGCTGCTGCTTTACAGCGAATGCAGCGCCGGAGACTCAGGTTCGATCCTGACTACGGGTGCTGCACTGTAAGGAGTTTGTACGTTCTCCCCGTGACCTGCGTGGGTTTTCTCCGAGATCTTCGGTTTCCTCCCACACTCCAAAGACGTACAGGTATGTAGGTTAATTGGCTGGGTAAATGTAAAAATTGTCCCTAGTGGGTGTAGGATAGTGTTAATGTACGGGGATCACTGGGCGGCGCGGACTTGGAGGGCCGAAAAGGCCTATTTCCGGCTGTATATATATGATATGATATATGAAACTAAGGGAGGTATAGATAGGGTAGATAGTCAGGACCTTCCCAGGATGTAAATATCTGACACCAGAGGGCATAGCTGTAAGGTGAGAGGGGGAAAGTTTAATGGAGACGTGCAGGTGAGGTATTTACACCGGGGATCTGGAACGCATTGCCAGGGGTGGTGCCATTTCAGAAGCTTTTAGATAGGCACTTGGAACTGCAAGGAATAGAGGGATATGGATAGGACGGAACTGCAGATGCTGGTTTACACCAAAGATAGACATAAAATGTGGATTAACTCAGTGGGCCAGGCAGCATCTCTGGAGAGAAGGAATGGGTGATGTTTCAGGTCGAGACCCTTCTTCAGTCTGCCTGTCCTGCTGAGTTACTCCAGCATTTTGTGTCTATCTTCAGAGGGATATGGATCATGTATGGGCAGTTGGGATGAGTTTAACTTGGCATTGTGTTTGGCACAAACATTGAGAGTGGAAGGGCCTGTTCCTGTGCTGTACTGTTCTGTTCATCTAGAATAATTGAAGTATAGTCTTTACACTAGATATTCAGTCTGAAGATTTACTGAAATTAAATTCAACAAATCAGTTAAACTATCAACTGGCAGTTATTTGTAAAAAGTCAGTTATTTGTAAAAAATTGCAGTTGATTCATTCACATCCTCCAGGGAATTGGACTTGCCAACTTTTACCAGCTCCTGCCAATAACTGGCACCAGTTACATGTTATGTGAATTGTTCTTAGAACTTTCAGAGGTAGCCTTGCAACCCGTTCCGCTGCTACTCAGAATAATCATTGATGATGGTCAGTAAATCGAGCTTTGCCTGTGTTTCCAAGAGCAGCCAGAATTTGCTGGGATTAGCTGGTGTTTCTTGTCATGAATCCAAGATTCCCATCCAAGTGCCACAACCTTGCTGGTCACGTTCCACAGGCAATCCATGTTGGGCTCGGCAAGAGACCACTAACTTGATGCAGCTGCCTAGCATTTACACAGGGATATCAGCTCACTGAACCATTGCTGACTGAGATAATATAACATCTATATATTAAAACTCTTGTTTGTTCGTTTGTTCCTGAACTACAGCCAATACGGTACAAGAGAGCGCGACAATTTTAGGCCCACTTTAGTCCCCGTTGTCCCGTGGTCTAATGCAAGCAGTGTCATTGAAATCGGTGTTATATTTAAAGAATTATTCACATTTTAAAGTTTTAAAAAATGCGCATGTGCAGTTGGGGCTACGTTGACCTGGTACTTACGTAAGATTGCCGTCGCATCCGGCGTGCGCAGAACAAATGCGTCTGCGCATTTGGGACCCGTTGAGCAGGGTGAAGCAGCCGGAGCCTGGGCCTGGACGTGACTGGGGAACCGTGAGCCTGAGGTGGGCCAAGGGGAAAGGCGGCAGCAGCAGCAGCGGCGGTGAGACCGGGCGTTGGTGGAGGTGGAGACCGAGGCCTGGGCCTGGCGCTGGGCTCCCTCGTCACCTCTCCTCTCCCTGGCTGGCTCAGCGCCTTCCCCACACTGCCCAGAGTCCAGCGCTCAGCAACAGTGGCAGAGCCGCCGCCGTCTACCACTGAACATCCTCGAACCGGGATGGGACAGGACTCTTCCCTCCACCCCCACCCCCGCTCCACCAACGGCAGCCCCCCTGGCCGGGAGGTGGATTACTACGGCAACCGTGGGTTGCTCCCGGGAGGGAGGGGGGGGGGAGAGGGGGGGAGGAGGGGAGGAGGAGAGAAGGGGAGGAGCGGAGGGGGGAAGGAGGGAGGGGGGAGGAGAAAGGAAAGGATGGAGTGGGGGGGAGGGGGGCGCAGTGGGGGAGGAGAGGGTGCTGCACCAATGCAGGTGAGGCAACCCTCGGAGGGAGGGGGGAGAGGGAGGGGATGGGGGGAGGGATAGGAAGGAGGGCACGAGGGGAGAAGGGAGAGGGGGGTGGGGGGTGTGGGGAGGGCGGAGTGGGGGAGGAGAGGCTGCTGCACCATGGCAGGAATGGTTTGGGCCCAACGGGTCCACTTGGTCTAGTCAGTTATAAAATCAGTCTAAAGAAGGGTCACGACCTGAAACATTACCCATTCCTTCTCTCCAAGATGCTGCCTGTCCTACTGAGTTACTCCAGCATTTTGTGTCTGCCTTCGATTTAACCAGCATCTGCAGTTCTTTCCCACAATTAGATAATAGAACAATTGAACTGTTCTCAATATGGATGCAGTACATCGGCGAGGCCAAACGTAGATTGGGCAACCAGTTCGTTGAACACTTATGCTTGGTCTGCCTTGACCTACGGGATCCCCCGGTTGCCAACCATTTCAACTACCCTTCCCATTCCCATACTGACCTTTTTGTCCTGGCCCTCTTCCATTGGCAGACTGAGGCCACATACAAATTGAAGGAACGGCACCTCATATTTCGCTGGGTAGTGAGTGTACAACCCAACGGTATGAACGTTGAATTCTCCAATTTTAAGTAGCTTCTATTTACGCTCCCCTCCCCATCCCTTTTGCCCTCTTCCTCCACCCCAGTCGTTTTACCAGTTCCACAGTTCTGCACATTGATTCCCTCTTGAGATCACACCTTCCCTAGCCAACAATGGGCTGACTAGGCACTGCCCTGACTTAGGTCATTTGTGGCCTGTCCGTGCTTGGTCCAGGTCTTTTCTCGCCTCCAGCTCTTCACTCCCCACCCCCTACTTTCAGCCCGAAGAAGGGTCCTGACCCGAAACATCGCCCGTCCTTTTTTCTCCAGAGATGCTGCCTGACCCACTGAATTACTCCAGCACTTTGTGTCTATCTTTGCTCTTCCATTCAGCTAGGGTGACTTGATGGGCCGAATGGTTTCTTTCCATACTGCAATTAATCTGTGCATCTGTGGAAAGAATAGAAAAATAATAGAGGAAATAAGCAGAACAAAATGAATTTCACGATGGGTTACATTTTATTTTGGGGGTTTTTTTATGACATATTTCACTGGTGTTTAAATAACATTA
Source organism: Rhinoraja longicauda (assembly GCF_053455715.1). NCBI lineage: Eukaryota > Metazoa > Chordata > Chondrichthyes > Rajiformes > Arhynchobatidae > Rhinoraja > Rhinoraja longicauda. The sequence goes on along the minus strand of NC_135975.1, from coordinate 18,321,170 downwards.
TGGTAATAAAGTTATTCCTGACAGCTCAGTTGCATTATGTTTCTATAATTTTGATGTTTTTTTCAGCATCACTCTGCATGAATTTAATTCTTAAAAAATGGTTTGCCCTGTGTGAGCAGAGCTCCCTGGAGCTGTCATTACTGATGGCTTTAATAACATTATGAATCTTTTATACAGTTACAGATTTAATGCATCACCATCTGACACGTACCCTCAGGACTACGTGCACATGAAGCTGAGGGGCACCAGATCACGGACTGGTGTTACTTTAGTTCAGATATACACAGCGCAGAAACAGGCCCTTCGGCCCACCGAGTCCACTCCGACCAGCAATCCCCGCATATTAACATTATCCTACACACTTTAGGGACAATTTTTACATTTACCAAGCAATTTACCTACATACCTGTATGTCTTTGGAGCGTGGGAGGAAATCGAAGATTTCAGAGGTCACGGGGAGAACGTGCAAACTGCATACAGAGAGCACCCGTAGTCGGGATCGAACCCGGTCCTCCAGCGCTGCAAGCGCTGTAAAGCAGCAACTCTACCGCTGGGTGGAGGGAGGGAGGCGGTGGAGGAGGGAGCTATGTTCTGCTCAGCATCGCCTTTGTAAGCACAATGAAAGATGTTCCTAAGTAAGAGATGGCTTCCAGCTGCTGGCCACACACTCATATCCAGAACAAGGGGCCACAGTTTAAGAATAAGGGGTAGGCCATTTAGAACTGAGATGAGGAAAAACATTTTCAGTCAGAGAGTTGTGAATCTGTGGAATTCTCTGCCTCAGAAGGCAGTGGGGGCCAATTCTCTGAATGCATTCAAGAGAGAGCTGGATAGAGCTCTTAAGGATAGCGGAGTCAGGGGGTATGGGGAGAAGGCAGGAACGGGGTACTGATTGAGAATGATCAGCCATGATCACATTGAATGGCGGTGCTGGCTCGAAGGGCCGAATGGCCTCCTCCAGCACCTATTGTCTATTGTCTATCTGGTTCCATAACACAATTCCATTATCATGTATCAGTACACTGTAAAGGGATCGATTGTAAACATGTATCGTCTTTCTGCTGACTGGCTAGGGCGCAACAACAGCTTTTCACTGTACCTTGGAACACGTGACAATAAGCCAAACTGACTGGTCTCTCTCTGCATGAACTTCACAGCACCCTTCAGCTTTCCCTATCCACAATAAGTACTTTGTGCTGGGGTAAACACCTCTTCCTCCATCACTGGCCATGCTAGGCTGGATGAATGAATGAACTGCTTTACAGGAGTATAAAAGTTGTTGGTCTAGATGAAAGGGGATTGAGGGGAACTTTGCAGAGCTGAGAGAGCATCCTTGCTATTGAGCCACGCCACGAATATGAATGGTCATAAGGTCATAGGTGATAGGAGTAGAATTAAGCCATTCGGCCCATCAAGTCTACTCTGCCATTCAATCATGGCTGATCTATCGTGTAGGAAAGAACTGCAGATGCTGGTTTAAACCGAAGATAGACACAAAAAGCTGGAGTAACTCAGCGGGGCAGGCGGCATTTCTGGAGAGAAGGAATTGGTGATGTTTTAGGTCGAGACCCTTCTTCAGACTGGTTAGGGATTAAGGAAACAAGAGATATAGGCGATGATGTAGAGAGATAAAGAACAATGAATGAAAGATATAGGCTCTCCCTCCTAACCCCATTCTCTGATCTCTGTTGTGCTCTAGTTAAGACCTTGTTGTTCCTCATTGTTTTCTTTTAAATACTGATAAAGGCCTCGCCCAAAGGAGAGACAGCATGATACAGACGATAGTTCACTTTCATCAAATTAGTCATGTTAAAGGATTTCAATCAGTTCTATGCAAATGGTGAATAGTTAAGAAGGACAAGAAACGAGGATCTTTTTTTTTTTAAAGAGCAAAATTACTTTTACCAAAGAGGAATAAGTGGGAATGTAAAAATTTAAATCAATGTACCAAAAATCAAGCAGATTTATAAGAGGTATTGTTTTGTCACCTTTTACCACCAGCCAATGAAAACCAAGTTATATGATGTTATATGATGCTATATGATGTTATAGACAATAGACAATAGGTGCAGGAGTAGGCCATTCGGCCCTTCGAGCCAGCACCGCCATTCAATGTGATCACGGCTGATCATTCTCAATCAGTACCCCGTTCCTGCTTTCTCATGTTATATGAGTGTCGGGGGTTATGAGGAGAAGGCAGGAGAATAGGGTTAGGAAGGAGATATAGACCAGCCATGACTGAATGGCGGAGTAGACTTAATGGGCCGAATGCCTAATTCTACTCCTCTCACTTCTGAACTTATGAATTTATATGCCATCCAAATCCCCACTCTTCACAGAGAGAATGCTTTATCCTCCAAACCTAATAGATTACGACAACTATCTTTATTCTTTTCTTCCCAATACAATATGACCTCTTTTCCTCAATTCCATTCAAGCTGATTGCTCACTTCTTCATATCTCATTCAGGATAGCATCATCTTTAAGCCACTCATTACTTCAAACAGGAATATTTCTTCCCCACTCCCCACTGGCACACACTAAGTAAAAGTAAGCTATCTTTTTTCAGAAGCTATCCAGCTGCGTTACAATGTACATTCATACCTTCAGACCATTCTCATTATACTCTTCATTTTACAGAGCAATGTGGCAACATAGGTTGGCACAGTAACACAGCGGTTAGAGCTGCTGCCTCACAGTGCCTGAGATTCGATCAGTGTTCGATCCTGACTATGAGTGCCATCTATAATGGAGATTGTATGTTCTCCCAGTGACCGCGTGGGTTTTCTTTGGGTACTCCGGTTTCCTCCCACATTCCAAAGATATGCTGGTTTGTAGGTTAATTGGCTTCTGTAAATTGCCCCAAGTGTGTAAGATGCAAATATGGGATAACGTAGAACTAGTGTGTGGGCGGCACGGTAGCGCAGCGGTAGAGTTGCTGCTTTACAGCGAATGCAGCGCCGGAGACTCAGGTTCGATCCTGACTACGGGTGCTGCACTGTAAGGAGTTTGTACGTTCTCCCCGTGACCTGCGTGGGTTTTCTCCGAGATCTTCGGTTTCCTCCCACACTCCAAAGACGTACAGGTATGTAGGTTAATTGGCTGGGTAAATGTAAAAATTGTCCCTAGTGGGTGTATGATAGTGTTAATGTACAAGGATCGCTGGGCGGCACGGACTTGGTGGGCCGAAAAGGCCTGTTTCCGGCTGTATATATATGATATGATATGATATATGATCAATGGTCGGCGTGGACTCAGTGGGGGAAGGGCCTGTCTCCATGCTGTATCTCTAATCTAAACTGTACTTCGTGAGGTTTCTTGCTGGTCTGCTAAGTTAACAAGTACGAGTTCAGGAGACAACAGAGGAAACCACTTTATTGCTGTAATAGATCTTTTTGCAAACCATCACTCGCAGACAAACAGCGAGGCACAAATTTCCTGTTACATTTGTTTGGAGCCGCCATGTTGAATTCCTTTGGGAATTTCATTGGCTCTGCTAGACTTGGAGCTAAGGAGGCATCATGAAGCAAAGGCAGATCTTTACGTACGATACTGTGAGCACACTGCCTACAGCTGATTGTTTGACAGCACCAACAGAGCAGGTTACCTGCAGCTTCACATATTTGAACCGAGACTGAATAAATCCCTTCCCACAAGTGGGCCAGGTGCATGGACTCTCCCTGTTGTGATCTCTGGTGTCTCAACAAGCGGGACGACTGAATGAACTCCTTCCCAATATCGGGCCGTGAAAGGCCTGTCTCCAGTATGAACTCACTGATGTTTAAGCAAATCCGATGCATTAGTGAATCCCGTCCCACACTCAGGAACAAGTATACGGTGAAGGAAGCTGGGAACCTACCTCTATACATAAGATCATAAGGTCATATGGAATAGGAGTAGAATGAGGCCATTCGGCCCATCGTCTACTCTGCCATTCAATCCTGGATGATCTATCTCTCCCTCCTAACCCCATTCTCCTGTCTTCTCCCTATAACCTCTGAAACCTGCACAAATCAAGAATCTGTCTATCTCTGCCTTAAAAATATCCACTGACGTCCTCCACAGTCTTCTGTGGCAATGAATTCTATAGATTCACCACCCTCTGGCTAAAGAAATTTCTCCTTGTCTCCTTCCGAAAAGGACATCCTTTAATTCTGAGGCTATGTCCTCTAGTTCTAGACTCTCCCACTAATGGAAACATCCTCTCCATATCCACTCTATCCAAGTCTTTCACCATTCTGTATGTTTCAATGAGGTCCCCCCTCATTCTTCTAATACATTCTTATACATTTAAAACCTTTAATGAAGCGTATGCTAGTTGCCAATACAGATTTGAAAAGTAAATACCAAATAAAGTGCAATATGAGCCCTCCATAACCTGAACGCAGAATCAGAACCTCTTGGACCAATGGGATAATGCAGCTCTTGGGGATGAACTTTGCCACTGAATTCAATTTCAGTGGCATCAGTTCCTCCTCATCCAACACCAGTACAATAATGCCAGATGTCTGCAGGCACAGCAAGCAAATGAAAAATACTTGATTTAAAAGGGGGAAACAAATTAATTCATGTTCACCGAAAAGCATCAATTTGACAAAACAGTATCGATTTAATATTGACTTTGACCACTACCGTTTCACTGGACCAAGGTGGAACCTTACAAATTTATATGTCCTCGTATATATTCACACAAGAGTGCCTCCTCTCTTATAACATTCAACAACTGATCTGCACAAGTGCATCCACATCTACCCAGTCATGTTTTATGACTCAATGTGTAGGAAGGATCTGCAAATGTTAGCTTAAACCGAAGGTAGACACGTTTCGGGTCTCCCGAAACGTCACCTATTCCTTTTCTCCATAGATGCTGTCTGACCCGCTGAGTTACTCCAGCTTTTTGTGTCTACCTTCATGCTTTACGATCACTGTGTATAATACAGGTGTCAGAATGCCGTTGTTTCTCTGGTTGTGGATCACACAGTGTCATTCAGGACCACATCTTCACCATGTGGTCGTGCTCACTGATTTAAGTACTTTATGTTCGGACAAAGAGTGATATTTAGAAAATACCACTGAAAGTCAAATCCTAAAACCAGCTCCATAAGCTGGTCAGCCAGGGTTCAAGATGACAGTTGGATTCTTTCACAATGGATGGTCTGCCACAATTGTCTTAGAATGGTGTCAGTCAGATTGCTGGAAGGAGCTCAGTGCTGTGACCAGCAACTCCATCACGGGCTGGAAGAGGAAGAAACGCATGAGTAGCTTGAAATACAATCTCCACTTGATTTAACACACCTCAACCATTGCATATAAAACCTCTTCCACCCCAAACACTAACTTTTAAACTCCCCACTGCATCACCCTGTCTCACTCCTCCAACAAACAGTCTCAGAGAATCCTACTTTAGTATACTGTATTCCCTTCTTAAAATATGTCTTCATTTAAAAAAATATCTGTTCTATTATTTATAAATGATAATTGCTTTCCAACCTTCTTGACAATTATATCTTACACTTTCTTATTCTGATTTATGCTATGTGTTTCTTTCTCTCTCCGCAAGTTGTGTGGGTGAGGTATTTCATGTTTTTGTATATCATTGCTTCAGGGATTCTTTTTGATGGCCCTCTGCAGTCTGCCTTCACCTTTTACAGTGAAGTGCACGATACCCTGCTTCTCGGCGGTTGGTTTGAGATACAACATTACTTGCTGCGATCTTGCAACAGGCCTGCTTAATTTATCGATCTTTTCCTGGCCATCTGTTCAATCTGTTTCACCCAGTCAGTAAGTTACTTTATTGCTGAGGGTCATTTTGCCTTTGCTCAGACAGCTGCAAGACAAATATGATTTGCCAATCTGTGCTGTCTGGACCAAAGTACAGCTTTACAATCCTCTTGCAGACACTTTGTCAGGAAATAGTGCCCTGCAAGGATTTCATAAAAGGACAAGAAGGAGAAAAATGCAGCCTTTTGTGTCCGCACATCAATAGAACCTTGTTTTGGGGTATATTTTCTTCGTGTAATGGTCAATGTCTTTTGTTTTAATAATGAGACAGAAGCTCTGGCATATGTTTGGGCTTGTAAAACCAGAAAATAACATGACAGGAGGACAGAAAACCCAAGAAAAAGTCACAGGTGGTCTTCAAATGTGTTTTGTGTAGTTCTGTAATATCTTGTAAAATTATTCTCAAGAGGCTACTGGCTTAACATTTCTCTCCAGTGGGGATCGGGGAACTAAAAAGGTTGAAAGCCCCTGGCATATGTTATCAGATATGATTATGCCTTTCCAACCCAATAAACTCTCAAGAAGGTCAGAGGTTCAGAAAGCTGGAAAGCTCTGGCCTTAAACCAGAGGCTGGGTTCTCCAGAGTTGTATGCGGATACAAACAGTCACTGTACATTAGCCTGTAACCTTGTGAACAAGAGAGGACGATCTGAATGGTAAAGCTACAAGGTGCAAGCTTAGCACTAAAAGCCAACAGCAACCTGCTGAGCTTTGCAGAATATTGCAGCTCTCTTTTCTCTGATGCTGGCAAATTACTTTGCATTGTGTCGTGCCGTCCATGTGATTCCTGTCATCCACTGTCCCAGCTCCTGACAACCAGCTGTCAATAGCCAATCACACAGCTGACCTCGTGAGATACGGTGGCCCTTACCTATGACTGAACAAATCAATTAAGTGTCACGTCTGGCTTGTAATGATGGGCAACACTATCACTCTGTGTCTCCGTGACTAAATCACCGGCGCTGCTGAATAACTGGTAGCTTAAATGACATGACATGGACGTTAACTGAGGATTTTTGTGCTATTTCACTGTTTAGTTTAGTTTAGAGATACAGCACTGAAACAGGCCCTTCGGCCCACCGAGTCCACGCCGACCAGCAATCTCCGCACACTGACAATATCCTACACACATGAGGGACAATTTACATTTATAGCAACCCAATTAACCTACAAACCTGTACGTCTTTGGAGTGTGGGAGGGAACCGAAGATCTCGGAGAAAACCCACGAAGTCCCGTAGTCAGGATCGAACCCAGGTCTCCGGCGATGTAAGCGCTGTAAGGTAGCAGCTCTACCGCTGTGCCACCGTGCCACTATGCCAGGAAAGAATGCATAACCTTTCAAAAGATTGTTCCAGGCTCCGGCAACAACACAGGGGTCATTTGACTAATAATTGGAGGAGCAAGACTACTTTATGCTGCTGGGATTTTGAAACAACCTGCAAACTCAAACAAATTAAATGCCTATGCAACTATATGCCTACGGGACAATATGTCTTTAGGACAAAATTAATCATCTCCCTGCAACACAATCAGTCAGAGTATTACCTATTCTACTTAAGGCTCCAAATCCACTTAATTAAAGCAAATCTAATCTTCACAATGGTGTAAATATTTTATTTGGAAACAAACTGGCCTTTTTCCCCAATCACAAATTCGAACCAAAGTGGTAACGTTTCATGGATAACATCATTATAAGCTCCAAAACCAAAAAACTGCAGATGCTGGAGATCAGAATTAATGAAGGGACTTCAGACAAGAACATTAACTTTGATTCTCTCTCTGCAATTGCTGCCTGCCCAGCTGAGTGGTTACCACCATTGTCTGTCTTGTATCATTATAAGCAAAGCACCAGTCTGTGCAATAGTATGTTAAACACTTCTTCTTTGGCACACAAGGTCAACTTCATAAAATGCACAGCAATAATTTCTAAATGTAAATAAAATAACAAGAAGAAGACATTAAATGAAGAGTTATAAATGAAGAGTTATAAATTTGTATACATTTTTTGGAACTTAGTCTTGTAGAGTCAATAGACAATAGACAATAGACAATAGACAATAGGTGCAGGAGTAGGCCATTCAGCCCTTCGAGCCAGCACCGCCATTCAATGCGATCATGGCTGATCACTCTCAATCAGTACCCCGTTCCTGCCTTCTCCCCATACCCCCTCACTCCGCTATCCTTAAGAGCTCTATCCAGCTCTCTCTTGAAAGCATCCAACGAACTGGCCTCCACTGCCTTCTGAGGCAGAGAATTCCACACCTTCACCACCCTCTGACTGAAAAAGTTCTTCCTCATCTCCGTTCTAAATGGCCTACCCCTTATTCTCAAACTGTGGCCCCTTGTTCTGGACTCCCCCAACATTGGGAACATGTTATCTGCCTCTAATGTGTCCAATCCCCTAATTATCTTATATGTTTCAATAAGATCCCCCCTCATCCTTCTAAATTCCAGTGTATACAAGCCCAATCGCTCCAGCCTTTCAACATACGACAGTCCCGCCATTCCGGGAATTAACCTAGTGAACCTACGCTGCACGCCCTCCATAGCAAGAATATCCTTCCTCAAATTTGGAGACCAAAACTGCACACAGTACTCCAGGTGCGGTCTCACCAGGGCCCGGTACAACTGTAGAAGGACCTCTTTGCTCCTATACTCAACTCCTCTTGTTACGAAGGCCAACATTCCATTGGCTTTCTTCACTGCCTGCTGAACCTGCATGCTTCCTTTCATTGACTGATGCACTAGGACACCCAGATCTCGTTGAACTCCCCCTCCTCCTAACTTGACACCATTCAGATAATAATCTGCCTTTCTATTCTTACTTCCAAAGTGAATAACCTCACACTTACCTACATTAAACTGCATCTGCCATGTATCCGCCCACTCACACAACCTGTCCAAGTCACCCTGCAGCGTTATTGCATCTTCCTCACAATTCACACTACCCCCCAACTTAGTATCATCTGCAAATTTGCTAATGGTACTTTTAATCCCTTCGTCTAAGTCATTAATGTATATCGTAAATAGCTGGGGTCCCAGCACCGAACCTTGCGGTACCCCACTGGTCACTGCCTGCCATTCCGAAAGGGACCCATTTATCCCCACTCTTTGCTTTCTGTCTGTCAACCAATTTTCTATCCATGTCAGTACCCTACCCCCAATACCATGTGCCCTAATTTTGCCCACTAATCTCCTATGTGGGACCTTGTCGAAGGCTTTCTGAAAGTCGAGGTACACCACATCCACTGACTCTCCCTTGTCAATTTTCCTAGTTACATCCTCAAAAAATTCCAGTAGATTTGTCAAGCATGATTTCCCCTTCGTAAATCCATGCTGACTCGGAATGATCCCGTTACTGCTATCCAAATGCTCAGCAATTTCGTCTTTTATAATTGACTCCAGCATCTTCCCCACCACTGATGTCAGACTAACTGGTCTATAATTACCCGTTTTCTCTCTCCCTCCTTTCTTAAAAAGTGGGATAACATTTGCTATCCTCCAATCCACAGGAACTGATCCTGAATCTATAGAACATTGAAAAATGATCTCCAATGCTTCCACTATTTCTAGAGCCACCTCCTTAAGTACTCTGGGATGCAGACCATCAGGCCCTGGGGATTTATCAGCCTTCAGTCCCATCAGTCTACCCAAAACCATTTCCTGCCTAATGTGGATTTCCTTCAGTTCCTCCATCACCCTAGGTTCTCCGGCCCCTAGAACATTTGGGAGATTGTGTGTATCTTCCTCAGTGAAGACAGATCCAAAGTAACGGTTTAACTCGTCTGCCATTTCTTTGTTCCCCATAATAAATTCCCCTGCTTCTGTCATAGAGTGATACAGCATGGAAACAGCCCCTTTGACCCAAATAGCCCACACTGACTAACATGCCCCATCTACACGAGCCCCACCTGCCTGCGTTTGGCCCATATCCCTCCAAACCTACCCTATCCATGTCAAGTCAAGTCAAGTTTATTTGCCACGTAGATAGATGTGCAGTGAAATGAAAGTGGCCAAATGTTTTTTAAACATTGTGATTGTACCTGCCTCAACTACCTCCTCTGGCAGTTTGTCCCATATACCTAGCACCCTTTGTGTAAAAATGTTGCCCCTCATGTTCCTATTAAATCTTTCCCCCATCGCCTTAAACTGGTTCTTGATTCCCCAACTCTGTGTAAATGACTGAATTTGTCCTATCTATTATTCTCATGATCTTATACACCTTTCCAAGAGCACTCCTCATCTTCCTGTGCTCCAAGGAATAAAGTCCCAGACTGCTCAAACTCTCCTTATACCTCAGGCCCTTGAGTCCTAGCAACATCCTGGTAAATCTTCTCTGCACCCTTTCCAGCTTGATAACATCTTTCCTATAACAGGGTGACCACAATGCAATATAAACTGAACACAATACTCCAAACATGAGTTTAGTTTAGTTTTGAAGTTCAACATAAAAACAGGTCTTTTGGTCCACTGTGTCTATGCTGATCATTCATCTCCTGTTCACACTGGTTCTGTTATCCTGCTTTTTCATCTACTCCACACAGATTTGTGAGGCCAATTAACCTACAAACCCACACATCCATGGGATGTGGGAGCAAGCTGGAGCACTTGGAGGAAACCCATGTGGTCATAGGGAGAATGTGCAAACTCCACACGGACTGGATCGATTCCAGATCTCTGGCATTGTGAGGCAGCAGCTCTACCAGAAAGAAAATGCAACTCTGCCCTCTAATTAAATTAAAACATTCAGACTGTCAATTTTTGAGCATAAATAAAACAGCTTTAAGATAAACAATTTGGAAGAGAGAGGGGAGAGGAGGGGGGGAGAGTGAGAGAGAGAGAGAGAGAGAGAGAGAGAGAGAGAGAGAGAGAGAGAGAGAGAGAGAGAGAGAGAGAGAGAGAGAGAGGGGAGAGAGAGGGAGAGGGAGAGAGAGAGAGAGAGAGAGAGGGAGTGGGGGAGAGAGAGAGGGGGAGAGAGAGAGACCATCACATGAAAATAGATTGAACAAGGTTTTTGGCCTCGCTTGACCTGTCTCAGGGAGAAGAAAAGAGATGGAGAGTTAAATTCAAAGTGAATTCTCCACCAAAACGACTGTGAATGTTCAACACAGCATGATAGATCTTTGGATATCAATGAAGTCCAATGGATATTAGGTTAGTGTGGGAATATGGCACTGATCTTACTAAACAGTAGGTCAAGTCAAGTCAAGTCAATTTTATTTGTATAGCACATTTAAAAACAACCCACGTTGACCAAAGTGCTGCACATCTGATTAGGAAAAAAAAAAGGAAGGTCAAGTGGGAGGAGCTGAATGGTGTCCTCCTCACGTTCCTTGTGTTCTTATGAATGGCTGTGGAGCAAGAGTCGAATATGTTGCTTTAGGTGAGAGAAATAAAGGAGATAAAGAGGACGAGGAAAAAAGTGAGGTAAATTAAAGACAAGATGAGAAAGAAAAGTAAGCATGAAGTGAATGAAGTAGCAAGACGAGAGAATTAAAAAAAATTGAATGGGTAGTTTAAGATGGCACTGAGAGACTGAAAGAATTCAAGGAAAACAGAAAAAACAAGAATCAAAGCAAAGATAAAGATAACAATGATGTGTGAGTGAGGTTTTTACACAGAGCAAGTAAGACAGCCCGAGAAATATAAAGATGAGAACACGTTTATTGTCAGTGACATGGAGAGAAAGGAAGAGATGGAATTAAAAAGTAAGATGTAAAAACAGAGCGAGGGTGAGATGGAGGTTGATGGATAGTTAGAGAGACAATAACACTGAAAATATATTCTTTTTTTCATAATTTGTCTGAGCAACAGAGCAGGAAATCAACTGAATTATGAATATATTGTCCAGTTTATGATCTAAAGACCAACTGTCATTGAAGAAATAACAGTACATAGAGCTAGCTGTGAGAAATAACAAGAGGGATTTGTGTACAGATTTAAATCGCACAGCCCATGGTGGTACAGGTTCATCTCCACTCTTCCCTCAGGTTAGGAACTGCAATCTCTCCCTCTTGCCCATTGTGTTCGGCAGTCCCTTGGAGTTAGGCGCAGTTTACTTCTAATGTTGTGGATCCCGAGATGAACCGATGAGCTCAATGTGGATTCCACAGACACGATCTGTGGGGCGGCACAGTGGTGCAGCTTGTAGAGCTGCTGCCTCACAGCGCCGGAGACACGGGTTCAATCCTGACCTGTGTGGAATTTGCACATACTCCCTGTGACCTCGTGGGTTTCCTCCAGGTACTCCGGTTACCTCCCACTTATCAAAGATGTGAGGGGTTGTAGGTTAATTGTCCATTGTAAAAAATTGCTCCTAGTGTTCTGTTCAGTTTAGTTTATTGTCACGCGTACCGAGGTTCAGAGAAAAGCTTTTGTTGCATGCTAAGCAGTCAGCAGAAAGACAATGCAATCAATGCATTTACAGTGTATAGGTACATGATAAGGGAATAACGTTTAGTGCAAGGTAAAGTCAGCAAAGTCCGATCAAGGATAGTCGGAGGGTTATCAAAGAGGTAGAGGTGTGTAGGGGGTGGATGAGAAAGTAGGATAACATAGAACTATTGTGAATGGTTGATCTATGGTCGGTATGGACCTGGTGTTGCCGTGCTCTATCTCTGAACTAAACTAAACTAAATTATTGCAGGTGTCCCATTTTTGCTGAGCTTGTGACAAACAGACAACACTTTCAGTGCCTTTCCAATAGCTGCTCCTCCGCTATGATCAGCCATAGGCCAATGATTATCCTCATACCGACACAGCAGAAAGACATTCTGCCCATTGGATTCTTGCCAGCTCCTCGGGAGCAATTTGATTGATCCCATTTCCCTTCTCCTAATTCCCCTAATTCTCTCTCACACATTGCCACCAACACCCCCCTTGCTTTTTTTTCTTGTCATTAACTTCCACTCAGGGGCAATTTACAATAGCCAATTAACCTTGCAGCACATCTTTGGGATATGCAGGGAAGCATCCGATGGAAAAGCAAATGGCCACAGAGATAACGTGCAAACTCCAAAGGCAGCACTCATGGTTGGGATAGAACTGAGGTTCTCCATAGCGGTGAGGCACAAAGCATCACCACTTATGAGCAAGGAGTTACATAATTCACAAGTTGTCAGAGTAGAATTGGGCCATTCGGCCCATCGAGTCTACTCCGCCATTCAATCATGGTTGATCTCTGCTAATCCCATTTTCCTGCTTTCTTCCCATAACCCTTTACACCCGTTCTAATCAAGAATTTGTCTATCTCTGACTAGTAAATATCCACTGATTTGGCCTCCACAGCCCTGTGTGGTACTGAGTTCCACAGATTAACTACCCTCTGATTCAAAGGTGATGATTCTACAGGTGCACCCTAGAAACCATCTTATCAGGATGCATCACACCTGATGCATGATGCTCTGCATTAGCATCAGACTGACCTAAAGAAATTGCAGAGAATTGTGGATGCAGCCCGGCCTATCATGCAAACCAGCCTTGTCCCCATTGACTCCATCTATACTTCATACTGCCTCGGGAAAGCAGTCAACATAATCAACCCCCCCTCACACCTTAGTCATTCTTTCTTCTCCCCTCTCCCATTAGAGAGAAAATACAAAAGCATGGAGAGATAAAACACCAGAATCAAAAACAGCTTCTTCCCCGTTGTTATCAGACTTGAATGGACCTCACAGATGCTAAGAATATATTCCCAATCAACCTCATTGTAGTCCTTGCACTTTTTAAATGATATATTCTGCACTTTCCTTTCTCTTTTGCATATTTATATAGTCAGCCACCTAACTAGTTTAGTTTAGTTCAGTGATACAGCATTGTAACAGGCTCTTCATCCCACCAAGTGCATGCTGACCATCAATCACCTGTTCACACTAGTTCAATGTTATTCCAATTTCCCACTCCCTACACACTAGGGACGATTTAGAGAGGCCAATTAACCCACAAACCTGCACGTTTTTGGGATGTAGGAAGAAACCAAAGCACCCGGGTAAAACTCATGAGATCACGGGGAGAAAGTCAAACACTGCACAGACAGTACCTGAGGCCAGGATGGAACCCATGTCTCTGGTGCTGTAACCATCTAATTCCAAGGATCCTGGGAAACTCATGGACCCTAAATCTCATGTCAATGTTTTTCCATTTAAGCAATAAGCAAATGTCTGGTGACAATCTACGTTTCCTCAGAGCAGAGGTTGCAGAAACAGAGGCTAATTTGGTGCAGTGAGACCTAGAAGAAGCATCATTGCCTACTGTCCCACTTTTTAATCCCACTATTTCCTCCTAAGTCTTTTTCTGGTCATTAAAACCCAGCCCGTTACACATTCATGCAATTTCCTGGCAATTCGCTTTCTCCAGGCCTTCTAGAGTAAATCCTTTCATTTGGATCATGTCCTTAATTCCCATGTAAATTGGAATCCAATTAAGGAATTCAAACAATGTAAAAAGATCTACAGTTATTAAGTACCATCTTATCGACACGTCTGTGTCTAGGAAGATAACCAATTGTCTTGAAATGGCTGTTTTAAAGTTGTATAAATTATTAGTAAGTAGTAAAATGTATTTTGTTTCCAATTTGCACTAAAGACCGATTACCTATTGATGTATTGAATCAATTATCATTGTTTACTCAAATAAAAACCTGAAATGTTTTCTTGTGAACCATTTTAATAATTATCATAATTTTAACATTTTATGTCACTTTGGAGAAACTACTTGTTTTATGTAATATTGATGGAGATTATTAAAGAATGCAACAACTCTCTAGGCTATTTAATAATAACTAATTCCACACATTATGTTCTTCGTAACTGCTGCAACGCGATTAAGATTTGTCAGTTTTTGAAAAATGTGTTGGGAAAGTAATAGAAATTTGAAAAGAAATTGTTGAATGCAGAATTAAGCCTGAGTGGGATTTTTCTTTTGCAATCCTTTATCAGCAAAATAAAATTAGTCGGACCTCGTGGGTTTGCATTTTTGTCTACATATGTTTCCAGGTGATGAAGATGTACTGCATCTATCGGTTAATCTGATTCATCCACTTGCCTTTCCCAAAGGAGTGAAATTAATTTGAAAGGTTTTATGAGGTGTATCAGGATCGATGCAATTTCATATATGCATTTTGTAGGTTTTGTCACATTGCCTGAAGCAATTAAAATGGAACCAGAGAAATATGCACAGACATTAACTGGGTTAGTTATAACAGGCTTCCTCATAAGCTGTATAAAATCTGAGACTTTTCACTGGTGACCAACATCAGTCATGTAAAAGTTAATGATGATATAATTTGTACTGGCTTAACAAAAATGATGACATCTATATCTACCATGAAGGACATGGGAATCCACCTGAATCCTTCAATCTATCACCTGCAAGCTCTTTCCCCACCCATTCCGCTACTTAAAGAAGTGTTCCAACCCGAAACATCACGTCCATTTCCCTCCTGCCTGTGATTTAAGTAGTTTGTTACTTTGGGCAGGACATGGAAGTCAGTCATAAGGTCATAAGTGATAGGAGCAGAATTAGGCTATTCTGCCCATCAAGTCTACTCCACCACTCAATCATGGCTGATCTATCTCTCCCTCCTAACTCCATTCTCCTGCCATCTCCACATAACCCCTGACACCCGCAAGAGTGAATTCAGGAAAGAGAACAATGATATCCTGAAAGCGTATTCACATCACAAATGAGGAGCTCGTAGCTCATAAATATGGATAATTCTCCAGGGCCTGATCAGGTGTATCATAGGATGTTATGGGAAGCAAAGGAGGAGATGAAAGGGCCCCTGGTAGAGATATTTGTATCTTCATTAGCCATTGGTGAGGTACTCGATGACCGAGGGATGGCTAATGTTGAGTTTTTATTTAAGAGGAGCTGCAAAGACAACACAGGGAACTGCAGGCTCATGAGACTTACATCAGTGATGGGAAAGTTACTGGAAGGGATTGTGAGGAACAGAAGTTATTTGCATTTGGAAAGTCAAGGACAGATTGGGGGTGGTCAGCATGGCTTTCTCGCAAATTTGAGCGAGGAGGAGACCAAGAGGATTGATAGAGGCAGGGCAGTAGGCATTGTCTACATAGACTTCAGCACCTTTGACAAGGTCCCACATGGTAGGCTGGCCCAGGATATTCAAATACATGGGGTTCAGGACAAGATAGCAAACTGGATACAAAACTGGTTTGGTAGTGGAGGGGAAAGAGTGGTAATGGAGGGTTGACTGTCAGATTGGAAACCTGTAACCAGTGAGTGTCACAGAGATGAGTCATGGGTCCCCTGCACTTGGTCATATCTATATTAACGATTTGGAAGAGAAAGTAAGTGACATGATTAGTGAGATTACAGATCACCCAAATGGTGGTATAGAAACATAGAAAATAGGTGCAGGAATAGGCCATTCGGCCCTTCGAGCCTGCACTGCCATTCAATATGATCATGGCTGATCATCCAGTTCAGTAACCTGTACCTGCCTTCTCTCCATACCCCCTGATCCTTTTAGCCACAAGGGCCACATCTAACTCCCTCTTAAATATAGCCAATGAACTGGCCTCAACTACCTTCTGTGGCAGAGAATTCCACAGACTCACCACCCTCTGTGTGAAGAAATGTTTTCTCATCTCGGTCCTAAAAGACTTCCCCCTTATCCTTAAGCTGTGACCCCTGGTTCTGGACTTCCCCAACATCGGGAACAATCTTCCCGCATCTAGCCTCTCCAACCCTTTAAGAATTTTATATGTTTCTATAAGATCCCCCCTCAGTCTTCTAAATTCCAGCGAGTATAAGCCTAGTCTATCCAGTCTTTCTTCATATGAAAGTCCTGCCATCCCAGGGATCAATCTGGTGAACCTTCTCTGTACTCCCTCTAAGGCTAGAATGTCTGTCCTCAGATTAGGAGACCAAAACTGCACACAATACTCCAGGTGCGGTCTCACCAAGGCCCTGCACAACTGCAGCAGAACCTCCCTGCTCCTATACTCAAATCCTCTTGCTATGAATGCTAACATACCATTCGCTTTCTTCACTGCCTGCTGCACCTGCACGCTTGCTTTCAATGACTGGTGCACCATGACACCCAGGTCACGTTGCATCTCCCCTTTTCCTAATTGGCCACCATTCAGGTAATACTCTGCTTTCCTGTTCTTGCCGCCAAAGTGGATAACCTCACATTTATCCACATTATATTGCATCTGCCATGCATTTGCCCACTCTCCTAATCTATCCAAGTATAGTGGACAGTGATGAAGACTGTCTAACGTTACAATGGGAACTAGATCAAGGACATGCACAGTGGATGGGAGGGGGGGGGGGGGGGGGGGGGGAGTTGGGGAGTGTGATTGAACATTGTCTTTGAGATACATGTGCATCTTTTCCTGAAAGTGGCAACACAGGTGGACACTTTGACATTGAGAATAGGAGTTGGAGCAATATGTTACAATTGTACAAAACATTAGTTAGGCTGCACATGGAATATTATGTGCAGTTCTGGCTGCTCACCTGTAGGAAGTATGTAATTAAACTAGAGAGGGTGCAGGAAAGATTCACAGGAATGTTGGCTTGACTGGACAGCTAGAGTTATCAGGAGAGGTTAGACAACCTGGTGACCCACACCATTTGGTGACAATGCATCATTCCTCAGTTCTCTGAGTTAAATTCCATCTGCCATTCCCTTGCCCCTCAGATCTTTCCCCTCTCATCTTAAAAGTCTCGACCTGAAACATTATCTATTCCCTTTTCTCCAGAGATGCTGCTTGACCCGCTGAGTTATTCCAACATTTTGTGTCTATCTTCAGATTAAACCAGCATCTGCAGTTCCATCCTACATATTTATATTGTACATGGTTTGTCAACTGTCTGGCATATTGTAACAAAATTGCATAAACTCATTCAATGGAATGGCTCTTGGTTCATAGAATTATCTCTGACCAGCAAAGGCCATGCAGTTCAAGTCTACCATGGCTCCAAATACCCCCCGCTTCTGTTCCTATTCCCTTGCTCTTTCCTCCTAAGCCTCCAAATTATTTTGTCTTGGGTGAGCATCCAATTCCTTCTTGAAGAACTGAGTAATGTCTTCATCATCTTCTCTAACCTGAAATTCCACTTTTTCACCACATCCCCTCTGTATCTTAGTACTAAATGTTTAACCTGTGTCTCCTGGTTCTTGCACCATCAGCTAATGGAATCAATTTTCCTATTTGACTAAACCAGCCATAATCTTGATCACCTCTATTAAAAATCCTCTCAACCTTCTTTGGTCCAAGGAGAACAAACAAAGTTATGCAGGAGAGGGCGGCTGAAACTCGACGCTGGCTTTTACTGTATTCTAACCAGGCCGTAGGAAGTCCACGACTGTCTAAGTGGAGGGGAGGAGAGAAGCAGTCCAGGCCAGTGTGCTCATTCTGCAAAGACACTTGCAGAGGTTTAGTTTGCATGTTCTCAGTTAAGGTGAAGTGCTGCAGAGGTGACCTTGAAAGATTTAGTGGGTGGGTGAAAGCGCTGGGAACTGCGCTCCTCAGTTCACCTTGCAGCTGTGAAGGTGTTTTAAGGGCAGCTGTACAGAAAACTAAATCATTTAAAATAAACCATGTTGTGCATATTTTCCTGAAAATAGATACACAGGTTTTACTGCTACCTACACCTGCAATTCTCAAGAGCAAGTTTTTTTGGGATAAGGAACCTAGCCCCCAATAGCACCACCTGCAGTGCACAAGTACTATTGCAAGTAGGGCTCGTTTGAGCAAGCAAAATTGTTCAGTCAGCATGACTACTGGATTTAAATACAATGAAAGACAGGCAAACACCATCTAGTCCAGTGTAAAAATAAAATCAATTGCAATTTACATTTTAGTGTGGAATATTCAGACGAGTCCCTTTAATTTGAAGATGTCCAATATCATTGTGGAATGCATCTCAGAAAAGAACATCCCATTTATATTCAAATGCTGATCTCTCTGATGGTTCTCCCAATGCCCACTGCCACTAAGCACAGAGTACTGAACGCTCAGAGTTGTGCTGAATTAGTGCGGGATCTTCAGCGCCTATCACTGCATTAATGGTGAAATGTGACCAAACTTTTAGTTTGAACCAAACTTGTAGACTTTGTGAATGAAAACCATTGTGATGGAAACCATTACCATCGAAAGCTTTTGATTTTAGGATTTCTATATAAGGTGTTCCCAAGACGTCAGGATGTTCCGTGTTGTTACCACCAAAGAAATGACTCACTTGTGGATAAGACCCCTATTGCACACGAATTCCACAACTCTGCTTTGCAACAATTTTCCGGGCAGCTTGCAAAACATTAGCAGGTTCAAACCACCTTCAACTAATCAGGTCAGGCTTTGGCCCCTGTACATATTTGCAAAACCCTACATTTTACTCAGCAGTTTAGTGAAGCAAAATAAACCAGCTCCTGTTGACACAATCCAAATATAGAGAGCAAACTGATTTAAATATAGTCCCCAAATCCAATGTAATGTCTTGTCATTTGCTCTTGTCACTGGACCTCATTTTACATGGAAAGAACAGTTGTTTGTTTTAAAGAGACTATGTAAATTGAAAAGGAAGATGTTTATAAAAGACGCAAAAAACTTGCAAGATCCTAGCAGTAAAATGGAGGCACTAAAGGCTGCAGATGAGAGAACTGCTGGTGAAACAGCATGTCAGGCAGCATCTATGGAGGGAAAGGGATATTTGACATTGCAGGTCAATATCTAGATGAAGGGTTTTGACTCGAAATGTCGACAGTCCATTTCCCACCATAGATGCTGCCTGACCTGTTGAGTTATTCCAGCAGCTCAACTTTTTTTGTGCTCGAGATTCTAACAACTGGGAGAAACCTCCTTGTGGCATGGGGATCTGTTCAGACCCATGGGAACATGAGAGCTCCCAGTGGAACAGCTCAATCAGCCTCATCCCCCTCTTGTTCTCCAGTAGGCAGAAACAGAGATCCCAGGGTGACTAAACAAATAACATGAGCTACGCTGATGGAGTATGAGAAGGAAACTACAAAGTATATTAGAAGGAACAACACACGAGAAAGGAATGTGGAGCAGTTGAAAATTGATAATGATTACTGTAAATGAAAGGAAGGGCAGGTATGTTGAGTAATCTCTGGTTATATTTACAATAAAGTATTTCGTCAAGGAAACTAAAGCTGAATCTTGCCAGGAACTCATCAAAATTGACAGTAAAATAACATAACGAAAATGAATTTACAATGACAAGGAACAGATGGTTTCCTGGAGTGGGAAAGGTGAAAATACCAGCAATCCCCTCACTGCTCTATTAGATTTGAAAATTGTTCACATTTTTCCAGTTTGGCACAGGGGAAGACTGGGGAATTGTTGACCAATTAGTGTAACACTTGAGATACTGAGAATAACCAACGTGACCTGTGACCAGTCACAAAAAGGTCATGCTTGACGAAATTGACCAGGAGGAAGTCAACTGATCTTTTCTTTCTTCTACCATGTATTCCAATTGGCAGATCATGGTTGGTGTCAACAAGAGTCTGTATCGACCCTCAACCTTTTAGCATATTTATCATCTAATAGTGTAGAAAGGAATATATCTAAGTTAACAGTGATAAAGAACTGTAAAGAGAATGAGGCAATATGTGGCACATTAATTTCAATATGGGACATTCCACTTTAGTCCCATACGGATGCTTCATAGTTTATTAGTTTAGTTTATTATTGGTACAGTGAAGTGCTTTTTGGTGTGTGCTATCAAGTTGGTGAAAGACTATACAGGTTACAATCAAGCCATCCACAATGTACAGATACAGGATAAAGGTTATAACATTTTGTGCAAGATAAAGTCCAATAAAGTTTGATTAATGATAGCTGGAAGGTCTCCAATGAGGAAGATGGGAGGACAGGACTACTCTCTAGCTGGTAAGAGGACAGTTCAGTTGTGTAATGCCAGCTGGGAACTATCCCAGCATCTCGAGGTATGCATAAAGTTTTTACAACTAGCAGGTTCTGAAAACAAATGTACATATAAACATCTGACTAATACAGAAAGTGATCAAGAAAACCAGTAAGATGCTAGCAGGTTAGCATTCACAGAGATGGGTGCAGTACTGCTTGCAGTAAACACAGCCCCGGTTAAGTAACACCTGGAGTAAACAGCAACTTTGGATAACACATTTTAAATGACCTTGGAGACTGCTGTATCAATTTACCAGAATGGAACCTGTACTCCCAAGGGTTAAATTACAAGGAACAATTACACAAATTAGGTTTGCACTCTCTAGAATATGGGCAGTTCAGGGCAATTTGTTTTAGATTTAAAGGTACAGTTTCACACAACTTAACAGCCACTGTCAAGTCTTAGGCAAGGGCCCAAACTAGTAAGTAGTAAATAGCCAATTCCGCATAAGGTGAAGGTAAAATTTGAATCAGTTGTTAGCTGAAATCATGCAATTGGCAAGATGGAGTAAATACTGGATAAATCATTGATCGTATTGCGTGTGTCAATCATGAATAGGGCCACATACATAGCTTGTCTCATGCAGTCTCAGCCATCATTTACCCTTATTACCCCCCAGTTCAGTGTATAACTTCAGACTCACTGGTAGTTGGAAAGTGAAAGGTACAAAAGACTCACTGGTAGACAATTCAACCCATGTAAACATGCAGATACTGAATGCTACCAAGCTTGTGACTTTTAAACAATAGACTAACTTAGATTGGTCTAAAGAATAAAGTGAAAGAACTGAACTTATGTTTACATTAAATCCCAAAGAGAATTCTGAACACCAGTTGATTTTAAACAAGGCAAAGTTGCTGCCACCCCATTTATATATTGCATCTCCCAAATTAGTTTGCTTCAGGTCCTGTTGTCCACTCCAACATTGATACGATTTTTTGTGGTTGCAGTTAGCGGTGGCATAATACATCGCTCTTCTCCACCAGCCTTTGAGAAGTGATAGTGAATTACCCACAGTAATGGGTTTTATGCTCCATTAAGAAGGCAGTTGAGTCAATAGCTGAGTTGGCATGTGTAGTTTGGCCTGTTTCCTTATCTGATGGACTTTAATTTTCAACCACAGGTATTTGCCTATGCTTTGAAACATGATTACCTGCCACCTTGAACTGAAGACCTTCTTCATTTACTCCCACTGTGCTGTTGGGTAAGGATTTCCAGGATTTAGACCCATGATGGACTCAATGCATCTGCGTTTCCACAGTAAAGCAGGTGGGTTTAAAATGACAAAATTGTGATTTGCAGTCATTATTCAGAAGATAGACACAAAAAGCTGGAGTAACTCAGCAGGATGGGCAGCACCTCCGGAGAGAAGGAATGGGTGATGTTTCAGGTCGAAACCCTTCTTCAGACTGGCCTCTTTTAACTATTTGGACTTTAAATGCCACTGCTAGCAAGCTGGAATTTCACCTCCTCTTGGTTGTTAACCCATTGTTGTTCTAACCCACTAACTTAACCACTGTAGTTGGAATATACTTTTCAAACACTTGCCCTTGAAGTTTACATAGTGAACATAGTGTCAGTCAAGACAGGAAACAAATTTTGTACAAAATGTGAACTTTAATTGAAATGCTTGTATAAAAAAATATGTTCTCCATCCATCATTTATTTCACACAGCTAAATTGGAAAAAAAAAACTCCCAAATCCAAGCTGCATAAATGCAACTAGATCTAGTGCACAAAAAACACAGCTATTGAAATAAATTAAAAAGGTCGACTGCCACTCTACCTTCCTAAGCCAATGATGGAGACTGTACAACTTCAATAATTTAAAACCTTTCAAACAGTATACTTTACACTTCTAATACAAACAGCCATGAAGAGCCTTGGTTGAACACCACAAAGTTAGAAGAAAATAAAATCCATCCATTTCCCTTTTTAAAAGGGTACCTTTTGGACACAAAGCTTCCAATCACTTTCCATGAGCATGACAAATGGACTGAAACCTGCATGGTAGATTTTTTTTAAATGCGGAAAAAAAAAGGAATGCAGAAATATCCTAGACTAACCAATCAAGCATCTTGGAAGCAGAACAGCAGTGTTGGAATTTTTCTCTAAAATAAATTAAACAAATAAATAGCCACGTGAAATTTGTGGACAGTCTAACTTTAAGAATACAAATAAATAAAAACAAGTATAATACATAATGAAACATAATTTACATTACATACAATGTACAGTCTTGAAAGTGTCCTTGAATTGCATTGATTGTGCATACAACCATGCCCCGATATGCCTTGGCCATGAACAAATAAAAGTCGCAGGTTGAGGGGAGAGGAGGGGGAAATCGAAATAGGGGGCAGCTATCCAGTGGTTGAGATGGCTTGGGAAAGGAAAATTATAAAAAAAACCATAGAGAGGAAAAACCAACATTGCTGGCAGACAGTTCTTGATATCTCTGTATACACCTTTGTGCAGGCCAAAGTATTCTGAGCAGCAGATAGAAGGGGAACAAAGTGTGTTCAAGTATCCCATCACCAGTGAATTAAAGCAGCTTTCAAAAGGCACTCAGAAAGCAAAGAACATTTAGTCCAGACTCTATGAGAGCAGAGTTTGCATTGTTTGGAGGTCACTTTTTGCTAAAAAATAAAGGTCAGTCATTGCTAAGTACTGGCCCATTTATCTCAAAACTCCAATGTTCCCAAAAGAAAACAAAATTAATTCAGAGCAGTAACCAGCAGTCAGATTTCTCCCCCACTTCCCTCCACACCCTCCTCCCCCCCCCCCCCATGTTCCCACCCCCACCCAGAGAACTGGATCAGAAATAAACCATTATCCC